>NW_017189517.1:10579308-10879308 GCF_001704415.2 Capra hircus
GGAAACTGCTCTCTGAGACCGTCAGCTTACTCTGTGGTGAAATCGAGGATCCCAAACTAGACACCTCTTATGCGGGACATTTTGCCACGATCTAAATGATACAATAAAGGCAAAGGCCCTGACTCCCATGGATACACTTGATGAATGTCAGACCTATCCATCGTCCTGTCATCGATCGATGATCTAAAGGTGCGTTGACTGCTGCAGAGTATACATTACATGAGTATGCGGGCCACTAGAATTAGGGGCTGTAGTTTGTTGCAAACCGACTTTTTTAAAAGTACATTCTAGTTCTGGTTTACCGCGCGGGGCCGAAGCAATTTATCCAGCAATACACTTTTGCTTTCATGCTCACTTCTGATATTCTTTCCTGCCAAGTGAGCTCGGAAAAGGTAAGATTACACCCCATAGTCCACTGGGAGCTATGGTCGCTCCCCAAGCGATCGGGACTGCCTCTCCGGGAAGGGATTGAGATCCTGACAGGATCCCTAGGGCAGACAGCCTTCCTTCTCTCCCTGCCCAGTAAGAGCCGCCTTCTAGTGCTAAGCTCCCCTCAGGGTTTCGCCTCTAGTTTTTGTTGAGACACCCATTCTTCCCAGCACAGAAACTGGGCAGGCTTTCTTTAATATGCAAATATCGCTTGATTCAGCTTATTCAGTTTCACAGATTCAGTCTCTCAGTTCATGTCGACTCTCTTGTGCCGACCCCATCAATCACAGACACGCCAGGCCTCCCTGTCCATCACCATACTCTCCGGAGTTACCTCAAACTCACTGTCGCATTTGAGTTGTGATGCCATCCAGACCATCTCATCCTCCTGTTGTCCCCTTCTCTTCCTGCCCCAATTGCTCTCCCAGCATCACAGTCTTTTAATGAGTCATACACTCTTCACATGAGTGGCCAAAGTACTGGAGTTTCAGCTTTAGCATCATTCCATTCGCAAAGAACACGCAGGGCATGATTCTCCTTTTAGAATGGACTGTGGACCTCCTGCAGTCCAAGGGACTCTCCAAGAGTCTTCTCCAACACCAACAATCAAAAGCATCAATTCTTGGCCTCAGCTTCTTTCCACAGTTCCAACTCTCACATCCATACATGACCAACTAGAAAAACCATAGCCTTGACTACGAGGCTTTGTTGCGCAACAGTAATTCATCCTTTCTGAATATGTTATCTAGGTTGGTCATAACTTTCCTTCCAAGGAGTAAACGTCTTTTAATTTCATGCGCTGTCACCATCTGCAGTGATTTTGGAGCCCCAAAATAAAGTCTGACACGTTCCCACTGTTTCCACATTCTATTTCCCATTAAGTGAAAGTGATGGACAGATGCCATATCTTCTTTTCTGAATGTTGAGCCTTTAAGCCAACTTTTTTCACTTTTCATCAAGAGGCTTTTTAGTTCCTCTTCACTTTCTGCCATAAGGGTTGGTGTCCTCTGCATATCTGAGGTTATTGATATTTCTCCAGCAATCTTGATTCCAGCTTGTGCTTCTTCCAGGCCCAGCGTTCCTCATGATGTACTCTGCATAGAAGTTAAATAAGCAGGGTGACAATATACAGCCTTGACCCCTCCTTTTCCTTTTGAACCAGTCTGTTGTCCATGTCCAGATCTATTTGCTTCCTGACCTGCATATAGGTTTCTCAAGAGGCAGCGTCAGGTGGTCTAGTATTCCCATCTCTTGAAGAATTTTCCACAGTTTATTGTGAGCCACACAGTCAAAGGCTTTGGCATAGTCAATAAAGCAGAAAGTAGATGTTTTTCTGGAACTCTCTTCCTTTTTCGATGATCCAGCAGATGTTGGCAATTTGATCTCTGGTTCCTCTGCCTTTTCTAAAACCAGCTTGAACATCTGGAAGTTCACGGTTCACATATTGCTGAAGCCTGGCTTGCGAGAATTTTGAGCATTACTTTACTAGCGTGTGAGATGAGTGCAATTGTGCGGTAGTTTGAGCATTCTTTTGGAATTGCCTTTCTTTGGGATTGGAATGAAAACTGACCTTTTCCAGTCCTGTGGGCCACTGCTGAGTTTTCCAAATGTGCTGGCATATTGAGTGCAGCACTTTCACAGCATCATCTTTCAGGATTTGAAATAGCTCCAACTGGAATTCCATCACCTCCACTAGCTTTGTTTGTAGTGATGCTTTCTAAAGGCCCACTTGACTTCACATTCCAGGATGTCTGGCTCTAGGTGAGTGATCACACCATCGTGGATTATCTTGGTCATGAAGCTCTTTTTGTAGTTCTCTGTGTATTCTTGCCACCTTCTTCTCACCTCTGAATAGCTGATTTTACAAATAAATCTAATCTTGCCTATTAGGGTGGATTTTCAGTTTCAGTCGCTCAGTCATGTCCGACTCTTTGTGACCCATGAATCGCAGCACACAGGCCTCCCTGTCCTCGCCCCAACTACTCCCGGAGTTTTTCAAACTCCTGTCCATTGAGTCGGTGAGCCACCAACCATTCATCCTCTGTCGTACCCTTTCTCCTCCCCTTCAATCTTTTCCAGCATCAGGGTCTTTTCAAAATGAGTCACAGCTCTTCGCCATCAGGTTGGCCAAAGTATTGGAACTTCAGCTTCAGCCATCAGTCCTTCCAATGTAATATTCAGGACTGCATTTCCTTTAGGATGAAACTGTGTTGATCTCTTTGGCAGTCCCAAGGGACTCTCAACAGAGTCTTCTCCAAACACCACAGTTCAAAAGCATCAGTTCTTCGGCTGCTTCAGCTTCTTTATAGTCCAAACTCTCACATCAGTACATGACTTACTGGAAAAAACCATAGCCTTGACCTAGACGCCGACCTTTTATTGGCCCAAGTAATGTCTCTTGCTTTTTAAGTATGCTCATCTAGCGTTGGGTCATAATTTTCCTTCCAAGGATGCAAGCGCTTCTTTTAATTCCTGAGACTGGGTTTTATCAGAATCAATTCTTAGAGTTCTGGGACCAGTTCTTGATGTCCACCCTGCTTATGTCAACTACCTGTGTGCCTTGATCAAAATATTTTCTGTCCAATAAAATGGGTTACCTCAAAAATTTCTCTGAGGATTCCTCTCAGACCTTCTATAGGGTTCTGGGGATTCCAACTCGATGAGAGAGAGACAGGCCCATGGGAAAGGACCCAGCATACACCCAATATCACACTCTAATTAATAATAATGCCCAGAAAAGCAATCTTCCTCCCAATATCAATTTGGTCAAAAGGAAAAGTAATTGACTTTTAGAAACCTTTCGTAAGATTTAACATATCTGTGAAATCCCATGTTACTGGTCAATTGGATGATTTCTGCTGGCTTCCCCTATGTTAGCACAGGAGAGGGCCTTGCCCTGGAAGCCATGCTCCTTTTCCCCACTAGATGGCATCAAACATCAGCCTTGCCAAATAGTGTCTTTTCTGTTGTCATTTCTACCATGCTCACTCTTATCTATACGTTGGATCTGGGACCTTGATACTTAGTATTTATAGTTCTACTTTTCTGAGCAACTAAATCGATCGATTTCATTTCAATTATAAGTTAATAATGCAATAATGGCACAGAATTCTAAAAAACACAAAAATGTAAAGGTCGAAAAGAACCAAAGCACAGCGAGTAGGATCTTTTAATTTGTAGAGGATGGAACAGAACTAGAGGGAACTTGGGTGAGTCACCCAAGGTAGGTAGTGGCATCTCAAGAACTAGAACTCAAGTCTCCTGAGTCTCAGTCCCCAGGTCTTCTTTCCTTCTTTTGGGAGGTCAATATGCTGTTAGTTTCATTTAGAAGCTATGTATCCTGGGGCAGATTGAGCTCTTCATCTGTAATATGGGCATAATAATAGTATCTACTTCATAGAGTTTTATTACAATTAGAGACCCTGTATGTAAGAAACCAGAGGCACAGCATACTCAGGAAGCATGTCACAGACAGGCAAGTGTGTCACACAGCGTGTGTCACAAGCCAGGTATATCTTGTTCCATTAATTTCCCATCAGAGGTCTAATACAATATATGACTTACACAATGTTCCTTATCTTTTCCATAGGGACAGTGCATACCTTTTAAACAAAAACAATAAAACTCAATTCAGGAAATAAGAAATGGAAGGGATCAGTGTCGGTGAGAAGCTATCTAAGGCCTCTTTGAGGGCTAATATTCTCTCAATGGTTGGTCTCTGGCTCAGGTATTAAGGTGAACTGTGCCTAACTCCTGGTTTCTCCCTCAGGGACACAGCCACTCCTTCACTTACTCACCAGCTTCATGATTCATCCATGCCAATAAAACCTGAACCAGGTGAGGACCACAACCTCATCTAGTCCACCAAACTACTTTTGAAACATGGATCACTCCATAATCGGGAGCGATGGCACTGGCAGCGGTAAGTCTTTCTCCTGATAGTTCTATCAATGGCGAGCACTGCATTTGCAAATATCACAGTGTAACTGAAATCAAGGACCCATTTCCCAGAAATTGTTCTTAAAATAGAAACGACTGAGTTTCTCCCAAAAGCCTAGAGCTGCGCCAGGTTAGAATCCTAGAGCATCACCATGACCAAGTGAAGTCGCTCAGTTGTGTCTGACTCTGCAACCCCATGGACTGTAACCTACCAGGCTCCTCTGTCCATGGGATTTTACAGGCAAGAGTACTGGAGTGGGTTGCCATTTCCTTCTCCAGAGGATCTTCCCAACCCAGGGATCGAACCAGGCTATCCCGCATTGCAGGCAGATGGTTTACTGTCTGAGCCACCAGGGAAGCCTAGAGCATCACAGTTCAGTTCAGTTCAGTTCAGTCTCTCAGTCATGTCTGACTCTTTGTGACCCCATAAATCACAGCACGCCAGGCCTCCCTGTCCATCACCATCTCCCGGAGTTCACTCAAACCCACGTCCATCGAGTTGGTGATGCCATCCAGCCATCTCATCCTCCGTCATCCCCTTTCCCTCCCGCCCCCAATCACTCCCAGCATCAGAGTTTTTTCCAATGAGTCAACTCTTCACATGAGGTGGCCAAAGTACTGGAGTTTCAGCTTTAGCATCATTCCTTCCAAAGAACACCCAGGGCTGATCTCCTTTAGAATGGACTAGTTGGATCTCCCTGCAGTCCAAGGGACTCTCAAGAGTCTTCTCCAACACCACACTTCAAAAGCATCAATTCTTTGGCCTCAGCTTTCTTCACAGTCCAACTCTCACATCCATACATGACCACTGGAAAAACCATAGCCTTGACTAGACGGGCCTTTGTTGGCAACGTAACATCTCTCCTTTTGAATATGCTATCTAGGTTGGTCATAACTTTCCTTCCAAGGAGTAAACGTCTTTTAATTTCATGGCTGCAGTCACCATCTGCAGTGATTTTGGAGCCCCCCAAAATAAAGTCTGACACCGTTTCCACTATTTTCACATCTATTTCCCATTAAGTGAAGTGATGGGACCAGATGCCATAATCTTCGCTTTCTGAATGTTGAGCTTTAAGCCAACTTTTTCACTCTCCTCTTTCACTTTCATCAAGAGGCTTTTTAGTTCCTCTTCACTTTCTGCCATAAGGGTGGTGTCCTCTGCATATCTGAGGTTATTGATATTTCTCCCAGCAATCTTGATTCCTGCTTGTGCTTCTTCCAGCCTAGCAGTTTCTCATGATGTACTCTGCATAGAAGTTAAATAAGCAGGGTGACAATATACAGCCTTGACATGCTCCTTTTCCTCTTTAGAACCAGTCTGTTGTTCCATGTCCAGTTGCTTCCTGACCTGCATACAGGTTTCTCAAGAGGCAGGTCAGGTGGTCTGGTATTCCCATCTCTTGAAGAATTTTCCACAGTTTATTGTGAGCCACACAGTCAAAGGCTTTGGCATAGTCAATAAAGCAGAAAGAGATGTTTTTCTGGAACTCTCTTCCTTTTTCGATGATCCAGCAGATGTTGGCAATTTGATCTCTGGTTCCTCTGCCTTTTCTAAAACCAGCTTGAACATCAGGGAGTTCACGGTTCACGTATTGCTGAAGCCTAGCTTGGAGAATTTTGAGCATTACTTTACTAGCGTGTGAGATGAGTGCAATTGTGCGGTAGTTTGAGCATTCTTTGGCATTGCCTTTTTTTGGGACTGGAATGAAAACTGACCTTTTCCAGTCCTGTGGCCACTGCTGAGTGTTCCAAATGTGCTGGCATATTGAGTGCAGCACTTTCACAGCATCATCTTTCAGGATTTGAAACAGCTCCACTGGAATTCCATCACCTCCACTAGCTTTGTTTGTAGTGATGCTTTCTAAGGCCCACTTGACTTCACATTCCAGGATGTCTGGCTCTAGGTGAGTGATCATACCATCGTGATTATCTGGGTCATGAAGATCTTTTTGTATAGTTCTTCTGTGTATTCTTGCCACCTCTTCTTAATATCTCTGCTTCTGTTAGGTCCATACCATTTCTGTCCTTTATCGAGCCCATCTTTGCGTGAAATGTTCCCTTGGTATCTCTAATTTTCTTGAACAGATTTCTAGTCTTTCCCATTCTGTTGTTTTCCTCTATTTCTTTGCATTGATTGCTGAGGAAGGCTTTCTTATCTCTTCTTGCTGTTCTTTGGAACTCTGCATTCAGATGCTTATATCTTTCCTTTTCTCCTTTGCTTTTAGCTTCTCTTCTTTTCACAGCTATTTGTAAGGCCTCCCCAGACAGCCATTTTGCTTTTTTGCATTTCTTTTCTATGGGGATGGTCTTGATCCCTGTCTCCTTTACAATGTCAGGAACCTCATTCCATAGTTCATCAGGCACTCTATCTATCTATCAGATCTAGTCCACAGTAGCTGAATTAAATCCAAGTGATGACCACACCTCACATTCATAAAATGCCTATACATCTATACAATGTTTTGTTTACTCTTTGCAAAGCACTTTGGGGTTTTTCTCTCATTTGATCCTTGAAACAACACTGGAGTAAGTATGGCAGGTATGTCCCCATCTCATAAATGAGAGTATAAGAGGCAGGATGAGATCAAGCACAAAAAGACCTTAGAATCAGACCTGAGTTCTTATCACAGCTCTTGCGCTTCCTAGGTGTGTGACTGTGGGAAAGCTAATCTTTCTAAGCCTCAGTTTCCTCATCCAGAAAAGGAGGATGACTGCGGTAGTTATGATGACTAAATGAGATGATGCATGGAAGCCAAGGTCTTCAGCACTCAAAATATGTAAACTGTTATTGTTAAATCATTGATAATTTGTGACACAAGTCAGAACAGATATCTCAAGTCCACTGGGCCAAATGGTCAAATCAAACACATGCATACATAGATCCACAGTGGGATTTTTCTCTGAAATGGCAGGCTTTTCTTACCAACTAATCTTTGAAACCAAAATTACCTTTTTGTCGGAGATGGAAATTTACAAGTGAATCACCAACATTTCATTTGGTGAAGCACTTGAGGCAGTCAACTTCTGTATGTTGCTTTTCTTAGATTTTTGCCACTTATTGATACAGAACTGTTCATCCTCTTCTGTATTAGCATGCTCACTTCTGCTCCAAGACTCTGTGCAGAAGCAGGAAGTTAGGAAAAGGCCAGAAAAGCAATAACACTGCCAAGGGCTGAAGGGTGGAGTATGCAAGGCCAGGCTAGGAAGTTTCAGCCAAGAACTCCCAAGTTCCTTTTCTATGCCCAGACAGAAGAGTTAAACCACTTTTTTTTTTCTGACTGCCATAGTGTGCCATCATTGATGACACACAAACACAGTAAACTGGTGCTATTTCTCTAGAGAGCAATCTGCTTTGAAAGCTCTTTATATGCCTCATTCCGTTTTTGAGAACATTTTCCAAAGAAACCAGCTAAAAAGGACCACGGTGGGTGGGAGGGTGGCAAGCTGTACAAGGTTGTTCCAAGACTCGCTATATATAATGGGGAAACGCTAGAAACCACCCAAACGTTCAATAATGGTAGCATGTAAAAAAAAAAAAAAAGTAGAGTATGGACCAGATGGAATGTTCTTTAAGCATTAAAATGGTAAGTATGGGGTCTGTGTTAAGTGAAAAAAAGAGATCAAGATGTGATATAGACACAAACATTACAACTCTGTAAACTCAAAATGTATGTGGACATAAATATCAAGGAAAGAAAATGTGTAATGCATAGAACCTTTTAATTTCATTTGCCTTAGCAACTGTGCATGCCAATTTGCAGATGTTATTTTAATCCTCCTGACAGCTCATCAGCTTGTCAATTTCAACACACAAAAATGCCCCCTGCTGTGGTGATAATTTGGATTGTGTATAACAGCAGCTTGAAAACTTTACCATATAGAGCTCTGCCGTTTACTAGCTGTGTGACCTTGGACAAGTCAGTCTCTCCAAGTGGCTTCCTTTTAAGATGGGAGAGGACAGCTAACTAAATTTTAAATCTCTAAGTTCCAGAAATTGAGTGTCTTCGAGGTATCCAAAGAGTCCCAGTTTGAGTTTTCCATCTTTGGCCTTTCCCCAAATTGTCCCTTCACAACAGATTGTCTTGGAGTGTGATGTAAAATGTCACTGGAGAAAAACAGGACTTTTTTATTTTAAAACTAGACATAATACAAAATGTTACATTACTCTCTGTCATATTTCCATGAATTCTGGGGACCCGGCTGACTGTGCTTCTTTTCGACCACACACACCCAGAAATTTGGCAGAAGTGGCAGGGAGGGGGAGACGTAGTCAGAAAGAATTTGGGACCAGGCTCAGACAGTGTTAGTGAAAAATGTTGAAATTCTCTGCTGTGGCTTCCTGGAGGCCAAAGGGAAAATAGATTCTGCTTTGTCTTCAGTTAGCATTTAAATAAGCCTCTCACGCCGGAGGCAGCACTTCCCGCGGGTGTCTGCCGGGCCAGCGGAGGTGAACCGGGCGGTATGTTTAGCCACGTGACTGGGTTAACCCCTTGTAGACCTTCAAGGCCAATGTGCTTCCCTCTTTGCTATAAACCGCTGAGGCTGAGTATGAGCTTCCGAGGCGGATTCTCATCAGAGGCTGCTTTAGCTTTAGACTACCCTCAGGGGAGATCCTCTCTTCTTGCAACTGCTAACTTCCAACCAGGCCTTTTCCGTTTGTTAAGAGGGGACTGCAAGCATCCTAGTGACAGCCATCTATGTGTTCGTGCCTTCCCCACCGGAAGAGGGGCTTGGGGGAGGGGACGGCTGGATTCTTGCCACCTGAAGGGAAAAGGCCCTACCTTGACCCCGCTTCCCCGCCCCCCTCAACAGCTGAGGGAAGCAGAGGCGGAAGGAGGGTGGTAGCAAGAACACAAAGAGTCCCGGCCTTCTGTGAAGCTCCAGTATTCTGATTTAAAAGGAGATTTCTGAATGACTCTCATGTTTGTTCCCCGCCCCCTCCCCCGCAAACAAGCCCCTTTGTTAGATAGTTCCACACAATTAGTATTCTTTGCATGAAAATTTGATCTCTTATCTCTGACTGCTAAGCCTTCTTCCAGCATTTGGATTGCAAAATACTTGTGCTCTTGGCCTCCTGTGTTCATTCCCTTGTCTCTTACCTGGTGAGACAACTCCAGCGTGCTGGACTCAAATGAAAACTCAGTGCGGAGGAGGATGGGGAGGTGTGAGGGCAGATGAGGGAGAAAAAGCAGGATTAGAAAGCGTGAGATTATTCCGATCTGAGCTGTACTGTATATCGTCATGATTAATAGTATTAGGCATTTTAGGGGATAATTCTTCTGACCTCATAGAATTATTGTCAAACTAAGTGGGCCAACGTGGGAAAAAAGTGCGTAACTCAAAGCTTGGCACATAATGCATGCCTCTGAAATATTAGCTATTGTTATTACTATTATAGCTATTGTTATTATTACTAATATTAGCTATTATTATTACTAACTACTTTACATCTACTTCATACTATATACTGAACATCTGATGCTTTACATCAAGTGATTTCAAGATTTATAAAACAGTTTTAAGCAATTGTTATCATCCTCATTTTACAGATGAGGAAACCTAAGTGCAGGATCAAAGAGTCTTTACATGGCAGGACTGGGAAGCAAGCCCAGACATTTTGAGCTCCAAAGTCCATGCTCTTTTTACCAGACGTGCATGCATGTTAAGTTGCTTCAGTTGTGTCCAACTCTTTGCAACCCCATGGACTGTAGCCCTCCAGTCTCCTCTGTCCATTGGAATCTCCAGGCAAGAATACTGGAGTGGGTTACCATGCCTTTTTCAAGGGATCTTCCCAACCTAGGGATCGAACTCGCATCTCCCTGGGAATCCTGCATTGTAGGCAGATTCTCTACTGATGAACGACCAGGTGACAGTGGGCAAAAGGCAAGTTTGGGGACTTCACAAGGTAGCCAGCCAGTCAGTCACAAAATTTCGAATGTTTATATATAATGGCAGCATTTCTCCCTGAACGAATTTGCTTCAAATATCATTTCCCCTTCTTTAAACAGAGCAAACACATCCCTGACTCACATGTGAACAAAATCCTATCACATTTAGAATTTTCTTTCCCCTGCAGTCAGCCCTATGGCGATGCCACAGGCCTGGGGCCAGATTCCAACTCACAGTGGAGGATGTGTGAATACCATAGGCTATGAAAATCGCATGAGACCAACTGAAAGCGGTCCTCAAAGTGCCATGTTACCCAGTTCTTTCCCAGCAGGCTGAGGATTAAGATATAAATGAAACATATGGAGATGGGAAAAAGCATATGCCAGGCCTGCTGTGGCCCACGTTCCTGTTAAGTGCACACATGGGGTCATTTTTAATCATAAAAACACCATCAAGCAGGCTGCCCAAATATTTCTACAGAACTGAAATTGAAATCAGTGCTTTATTTCTCACATTTTCTTTCTGAAGTCAGCCTCTTCAGCAGTTTCCCAGGGTAGGCACATCCAGAAGGAACCAGAATTTGGCATCCAGGCTCCTCCTCCCAAAGAAAGAAAAGAACTGGGTAGATCCAGAAGACTGAATAATTCCTCCTGGGTATGTTTCAGTTGAATTAATTATCTCCAGGCATAATAATATTGACAACAACAAAAACATATTGAACACAAACCCTCCACAGAACACTGCACAGGGTTCTGAGGGTAACACATATATGAATTTACTATCCAATAAATAGTCACCATTTATAAAGCCTGGTTTTAAAAGCCGCTTATTCCATGAAGCCTCTCTGGCTTGGCTGGTACTTGATCATCTCCTCCATCCCCACCTCCAGATTCAAGTAACAGCTGGATATGGCCACTCTTTTGGGATTCCCAGGTGGCTCAGTGGTAAAGAACCTGCTGCCAATGCAGGAGACATAAGAGACCTGGGTTCAATCCCTGGGTCAGGAAGATCCCCTGGAGAAGGGCATGGCAATCCACTCCAGTATTCTTGCCTGGAGAATCCCATGGACAGAGGCGCCTGGTGGGCTACTGTCCATGGGGTCGCAAAGAGTCGGACACAAGTGAAGCGACTTAGCATGCATTCTTGGCCAACTCCTTAAGCCTCAGCATAGACCACCAGGCACTGTTTTGGGTGGCTCTCTCCTATTCTGGCTCCTAACACCTCTGGAAAACTCGAGAGAAATCTAGAGTCAGATTATCCTGAATTCAAATCATGCTTCTGTGAGGCGGGGTGAGGGTGGGGGAGAAGAGTAGAGATCAAGAGATCGGCTTGAGCCCAAATGTTTGCCTGGTTTTGCTGTTGCTGAATAGGGTTCCTGTGAGAATGTAGTGAGAATTATGTGGAGCAGCAGGTAGGAGCCAGCTCACTGGTTCCTTCACAAAAATAACCGTTGTTCAACATCCTTTAAGTGTGTCTTTCATAACTTAGCGGGATCTCCATCTGTTTCCCTCCCATGTCCGTTTCAGTTTCATTGGGAGGATATAGGTCAAATTCCAGCTGGATTACATAGTGGTTCCTAGCACTGGGTCAGCAGTTCTCACTTTTTTTTTCCTTCTTCTAAAAGATTGTGTGGACAGCCTTTCACGGGTGTGCAGAGGAAAGTTCATTAGATAGGGTGCTGGGAGACCTGAGTTCCGTCAGCTATGGGAACTTGCATTAGCAAGCCTCTCTGAGCCTCAGGGGAAACTAAGAGGACTCAATGTAGTGGCCTTGATGTTCCTTCTCAGCTCTCACATTCCGTGATCTGTCCTCGACACTAATATCTAAAAACTAAAGAAAAGCAATGTCAAGGGAATGTGTTTTTCCTGAGAGCAGGGAAAGATATTCTATTTACTTGGCCTCAGAGATAATCTGCTCTTTTCCTTTCTTTCCCCCCATCTATCCCAACACTTTGAAAATTCTGGAGGATTTTCTTTTCAAGGGCTTGGATGTCCAGCTGACTCTTAAGATTTCTTCTATGTTACTGAATTTTTCAGCCCAGCTGCATAGAGAGATGACAACCCGTTGGAAGCCTGCTTCAGCTCTTGGCTGCCCACGTGTGCATCCCCACAGACCCACGTGCCTCAGAGCATGTGCACAGAAGTTTCCCTTTGCCCTCTCAGGCCCTTTTCTCTCTAAGAGTACACATTCTCTAAAGAGATCTGTAAGCTGGCCGTGAAAAAACAATGAGGCTTACAGGCAAGCTTTTCACTCCCCAAGAGTATCAGCCCAGTGACAAACAATTGAGGTTTGCAAAGAGATTCTCAAGGAGAGCCAGAGTTAGGGACAGAATTGTTTAGTCCTTTTTCTGACCCTGGGAAACTTTCTTCTTGGGTGGCAAGGAGAGGAGATTCTTGTGCATTTCACTTCCTGTGTGTGATCTGGATTTCTTTACCTTCCCAATACCTGTGTTAGCTCCTTTTCAAATGTAGGTATGAATGTGTGATATGGGTGAACTATCCTATGGGGGTGAGGGTGGGAATGAGAAGGAAAACTGTCTATTCAATGTGCTGTACCACCACACTCTGTCTCAGGAAATTGTGGTACAAAATGCTCTCAGGCTTCCTTGCCTGGCAGCTCAGGGTCTGTGACGTTCCTCCCTCCATTGTAATGCTCACCCCAAGGCCTTGGCCAGACCTTGGCTTTCAGTGAACCCTAGAGCAAAGCATTTGCCTGCCCTTAGTGAACAAATGTCAAGTATCAGGCGGTACATGACACTAGATTTGTATTTGAATTTTTAATATTTGTCATCATCAAAGTGTGATGATGATGCTAGATCTGGATTAAAATTTTTAAATATAGATCATCATCAAAGTGTAATGATATTAACCACTCAGGCTGAACTTGACATCACACTGGACATTCGGCACATTTCCTTGGTGGTATATGTTATACAGTTAATCACACTTATAGAATCAGAAACTCTGGGAATGGGGCCCAGCAATCTGTGTTTTAATAAACCACCTCAACTCTTCTTTTCCTCTCCTTCTCTCCCATCTGGATTTTACCAAGTTTTAACTCTTTTAGAAATTCCAAAGTGTCTTTAAAGGGCATTCCTTGATATTTTATGCTTTTTGGCATCCCCTGAAGCTCCCTTTATATTACAGGCCCTGTATTTAGAGTGAGAAGACACAGCCCATGTTTGCTCTACTTTATTTGAAGTCAAGCAAAAAAAAAAAAAAAACAAGGACATTTTCTTGCCCTTTAATAATTTTAAGTCTAGACCTTTTCAACACCCCAGTAGCCATTGAAAATATTTTCGTTTCTTCCTCCTTCAGTACTGTGGAGGCTTTCACTACTCTTTCATTCATTCAAAAAATATTCATTGCAGGATAAATAGTGAAATAGATGTGGCACATTTTCCTTTACACATACATTTTAAAGTCAGCCCTGAGTACCTGGCATTTACAGTCTCAGCTGAGCCTTTCTAGAAGAAAGGCTGCTTAAGAGAAGTCATATTTATCTCTATTGCTAGATATATATTAAACATCCATTTTCAATGGTTTCTTATTGAATAGTTTCTGTCCATCTTATTAAAGACTTAAGAGACGGTCATAGTGGTACTTGAGTTAAAAGATTTAGTTTTAGGAAGACCTCACTAGTGATAAAAAGTGCATGTCTAGGGACTTCTCTGGTAGTCCAGTGGTTAAGACTCTCAGAGCTTCCAATGCAGGGACTCAGGTTCCATCCCTGGTCCTGATGGGGAAACTAAGATTTCATGTGCCACAAGGCTGAGCCAGAAAAAATAATAGGCTGAATGTGGGGACTGCATCAGTGGAGAAGTGAAGACATGGGCTAGGAATTAAAAGTGGACTAGGGCTCATCATCTGGTAAATTAGAAGACACAGTGGAAGAAGTACTAGATATACATGGCCTTGAATCCTGGCTCTGCCACTTGCTAACTGTGCTAACCCGGGGAAGGGTAACTCTTTCCTTATCTGTAAAATGAGGGGATAACAGAAGCTGCATCATTAAGTGGTACAAGAATTAGATGAAATAATCCATGTAGAACCGTAAGCACTGTGCCTGCCAATGTATAAGTATTGGACAAACGACATCTGTTACTAAGTAACAATAAGTAAGCCTCTAAGATGCAGCTACTGCTCCTCGCAGATTGCACCACCACCATGATGCCCTTCCCATCTGTTTGTCTGATCTGAATGACAATGCTGGCCTCTTCTTCCTCTCCTCAGAAGCTCATGACCCCCACCGTGGTTATCTCAGGACATGAGAATCAGTCCCCCACCACATCCCCCAAAAAAGCAAGGTCACCCTGGTCCTCAGTGCAAAGGGAAGGGGAAAGGGGGCAGTGGGAAAGGGGGACTGAAGGATCATTGAGGTTGGGGCGGTCGGGGCAATGTGCTGCAGTAGGAATTTCGGAGCTGGGAAAGCAGCCATCAACCAAGCAAGAAATGACCAGAGCCTGAGGTGAGCCTATAACTTAGAGAGAAGAAAAGTGCAGATTTGGGGAAAGGGAAGAAAACGTGTGAGTAGAATTGGAAGAGATGAGTCCAGAATGAAGCATCACTCTTCCCCCTGTATCATGGCCAAGCGGCAATAGATGTGAGACAAGAGTCAGAAATGAGCGGAGAGAAAAAAAAAAAAAAAAGAAATGAGAGGAGAACAAAAAACCCAAACCCTGACTCTGCTGTGTATATGACGGATGAATCTGACAGGTAGTCTAGGATGCAAAGGGACAGTTGTCTCATGGCTGTGAAGCTTAGAACTCTTCCCATAGAGCTGTGATGGTAGCAGTTTCAATGCAAATTTGTTAGACTTGATAAGTGCACTGAGTGTTTATTACATGTGAATTCAATGTATTAGTAGAAAAAAGTGACAATTCCTAGACCTAGTATGAGAGTTTCTGAATATTTTTCCTGCTGGTGTCAGGTTTAAGGGAAAAAATAGCCAAGTAGGAAAGAAATGGCAGGAATTCAGGGTTTTTTTTTTTTTTTTTTTGCTCACTGGGGAACATAGGCTTTCCAAACAGGGGCGGAGAGAAGTTAAGTGGCCTGGGTTGTTTCCCAGCTCTGAGTGAGTTGGCTCCAGAACACACTCAATCTCCCCAAGATGGCAGTCTTCAGTTCCAAAATTTTTCTGAGAAACGTACAGACAGTCCTGCAGGGGCTCCTTAGGGAGCTGCTGTAGCCCCAAAGACACATCTAAGGGGATCTTCCCTGTCTCTTTCTAGCCAACCAGTCAGGCACAGGATAGGTGGTCATAAAAGCTTTTGTTGAATGACTCACCTACTGAATGTTTCACAGTGATCTGTCAAAGATGTTGAAGAAAAAGAAAGGTTTATCTATAGGTTAAAAGAGACCTGTTTGTGAAGTTCCAGATAAATTCATCAAAGCTGAATTTCTGTGTAGGTATACGTGCTTTGCTTGTGCCCTAATCATGTGTGTCTTAATAATCATGGCTACCATTATGTATATCATGCAGAACACTGGTGTCTCTATACAAGTAGGAGCAGGGCTTCAGGTACTATAGTGCCAAACGATCCCCGGCCCCCTCCCCCCCAAAAAACACACACTAGTATTTTTCCAAACTGAAGTCTAGTTGATTTACAGTATTGTTTTTCTCCACCAATATTAAACTACATCTTCACCAACACTTTTTTCCACTTTTAAATTTTTGCCAAATCTATAGGTGTAACATGGTATCTTGTGGTTTTCACTTGTGTCCTCTTGAGTGCTTAAGAGTTTGAGAATCTTTTTTTTTTATGCTTATTGCCATTTGTGTTTTCTCTCCTGTGAAAGGCTTGCTTATGCCTTTTGCTCACTTTGGGGAGAATTGCCTTTTTCTTAAATATTTTTTAGATCTTTCTGCATTCTGGATAGGAATTGTTTATGAATATTATATATGTAATATATAATTATGTATCTGGAGTGATTAACATCAATAAGTCCTCGACTTCACGTTAAAGACCTAAAGACACTCTAAAGATAATTCACACAACGTTGACACCTAACAGTGTCACGAGTTATTCTACAGTTTTAAGAAAATCTTTCCTTGTGATCAAGCCCCCTAGAGCCTCACAGAAACCTATCTCTTCCCCCAACCTGGGCCTTTCCGTCGTGTTTCAAAGATTAGCAAACTCATGATGCAAGCGCACCAAGGAGGCACTCAAGAAGACCTCCATAAGTGAACAAACGAATGAAGGAAAGAATGTTACTGCGTTTTAGGTAAAGTGAGGAAAAAAGGAATGTTGGATGGCCGGCTGATTATCGGCCGGCCTCCAGGACGCACAGTGCGGGGAGAGCGGGGGAAGTAGAAGAAGGTGTCTTTATTTACACCTGGTCGTCGCCGCCCAGCGGCTCACAACTTGGCGCGCAGAAGGCAGCGCTGACGGGTCGCGGGTCCGAGGTGGGCGCGGCGGCCCTTTGGGCCCCGCCCCTTCCCGCCCCCCGACGACGCCACGGCCCCGGCCCCGCAGCGGCCGCGCGAGAGCCTGCGCACTGGGGCCCCAGTGCCTGTAGCGGCTCCCGGCTCGGCTGCTCCGAAGATGGCGGAGCGCGCCGGCGGCGGCACATCCTTGAGGGGACTGCGCGAACGAATGGGTGAGCGGGCCAGCGGCTCCCGGGGGTGCCCGGGCCCGTGCGGGACGCGGGCTTCCCGCGGCTTCGGGGACCGTCGGAGCGGGAGAACTTTACTCCGGAGTCGCCTCGCGCGCCGTCGGGTCCTCCCCTCACCCCCGTCGGAGCGCCCCGGGACGGGACGGGTCGCCGAGAGGGGACGCGGGCGGGAGGGGAGACCAGCCCAAGCCCTTCAGCCCAACTGCCACTGCCGACGGCCGCACCCCCTCCGGCGGGCGGGGCGCGAGAGAACTAACGGGCGCTACTGGGGCGGGAGGGCGGGCGCCTGGCACCCGGGAGCCCGAGGACAACCCCGAGCCCCGCCTGCCTTTCGGGGGCGGCGGGCGCCGGGACGGCCCTCTCGGCTCCGGGCAGCCCTGGAGATTCCCCTGAGCCCTCGACGCTCGAGCTTTCTTCGTCTACCATGGTCGGAACCCAGGGCTCTTCGCAGGCTTGACCTCCCGCACCCTCCTGGTTAGGATCTGGTTAAGGTCCTGTAAGGAGGGGGCCTTGAGGGTCTTGATTTGAAATTTGGAATGAGACTTGCCCCCATCCCCCGCTCCTCTTGGCTTGCCTCCTGTAGCACGTGATCGCCAGGATGTCACCTTCCGTGGGACGTCTTGCAGACCCTAGGCTGAACTGAACGGAACTCAGCGCTTCTGGGTGCTTTCTTTTAAACTGGTCTCATCGCCAAAGAAATTTTTCTCCCAAATCGTTTATTTTGTAAAATTTGGTAGCGCATGGCTTAGCCCAGGAGACTGCTCCAGTGCTTGAGCTAGTATATGTTGCTTGTGGGAGGTTGCTTTTAGTTCTCGAGCTAGTTTCCTCCTATATGACCTTGAGTAAAACAGTCTTATTGATTTTATTGAAGTCCTTCGGGAATTTTCCATTTGCAGTTAAGAAATTAATTTAGACTGGCTGCAATTGGGTTTATGTTACTTCAGAACGCTTTGAATTAACTCCCCAGAGACTATGTCAGCAGCAAATACACTTTCTTTATTGCACAGGGAGAAAAACTCTTCTGTCTTAGCTTATTATGGTTCACCTACGGGGAGAGTTTGCAATAAATTCCGATTGTTTTATTGTTTATTGGCACCTAAGGTTCTCTGACATTGACTTATTTCACTGATTTAAACTAACCAGCATTCTGGTTAACCGACCCCCCCCCCCAACGTATTTTTATATTGAACATTGCAAAGTATTTTTAAAATTTTACATGGGACAGTTGCTTGGAATTCACAGTATTTCAAACCAAAAACTTGAAAGCAGAATAAAAAAGGCTTAACCCAGAGCCCTAGTTGACATCTTTGCTGCCCATTTCATATTAGGAATGAAAACATCACATATTAGAGTTTTCAGAGGATCACCTTGATTAGAAAGAACTTTCTACTTGGTCACAGTATTTTCCTGAAGGGGACAAAGGGTCAATGAAATGTGCTGCCACTTTGTGGCAATTGCTACTTTTCTCTTATACAAATAACAGTGAGTAAACTTTGTTGCTGTTTTAGGCAAAATTCCTTGAATCCCCTTTATTTTTGTTGTTCGCTGATTGCAGATATCTTTGGTTTCTTTTTTTTTTTCTTAATATTTTCTCACTCTCTCCCTGGCCTAATAACATGCAAACTTCAAGCAATAAGGCCATGAACAGAGAGCCTTGGTGTGGGTGGAACAGATCTGCGGGGGACCACACCACTCCAAACTACTCAGCTTTGAAGAAGGGTGCATCCAGGACTGGGCCAGCAGCTGTGTGGGAAGGCTCAGGGACGGGGTTGCTGGAAGACAGTCTGCTGCTAGATATCACTGGCAGCCTACGCTTTGAAGGCTGCATCCAGCAGGAGCTCAAGACTTGTAGCAATTTACCTCTTTTTATTCTGTTACCGAAACAACAGTGAATAGCGCTGTATTCCTTTATCTGTAGCAATTTGGTTTCATGGTATGCTTGTTTCTTGCCACAACCATAGCCCTTCTTAAAATAATTTTTTAAAAACCTTTCCATCATTTTTTTTTTTTTTGCAATCTATGCCCTTTGCTAAGGAATAAGAAATACTGTTTCACTAGTTTATGTGATTTAATGTTTCCAGTTAGTACTGAAGAAAGGTCATGGAGAGGTGGGGCTATAGATTTTATGTGGAACTCTGTGATGTCAAGAACAATTGTGGCAGACAGTGTAGAATTGCTAGTAAGTATTGGGATGAATATTTATCATTGATATCTCATAAGGTTAAACATTTTGGGGTGATCATGCTCGGGTGCAGATTTAGGAAGATTTTTACCATCCTTGAAATAACTGTCTTAGAAAAATGTTCTTTCTTGCATTTGCTTGCTGTAGTAGAGCAGAGCCCTTATGACACAGATTTTGTGTGTGTTGAGGAAGGAGGTTTAGGAGAGAAGCAGAAATTTTCTACTATGTTGAAGTCAGTAATGACCTAAAATGCTTTATGTCCAGAAGGGGCTTCAAAATTTCAATGATATCTTTTAAAAATCTATCAAGTGTAAAACATTCTTTAACTTTGGCATTCTAGTGGCACCTATTTTTGGTTCATTTTATTCTGAGGCTTTTATTGGGTTAGATAGCTGGAATGATTTTTATTTTCTCCTCGTAGGGTTCAATCCCTGGTTGGGGAACTAAACTGCCACAAGCCTTGAGGTGCCACCAAAAAAAGAGAGAGAGAGAGAGAATCGTTTTCTTTTTGTATTGCTTTTTACACATTTTCTTTAAACTTAGGCTTTTCTTAACCACAGCTTAAAAAAAAAAAAAAGTAAATGCTTTATTTTAAAATAATTTCCATTGCTGTATTTCCAAAGTATGTTTTATACCAAAACCCATATATTTCATTTACTTATTGTTGAATAAGTTGTATACATTTAGATCTTAATTCCTTCATTATGGTATTTTAAAAAGAAGTAACCTTAAAATTAGCTGAAGTGGGAGTATTGAAATAAGTCATATAAAGGTTGATGTGGGTTTTATACAGTCTGGTCCTTCATATTTATGTAATATTTCAAAGTAAAGTTACAATTGAAGTAAGTTCTGGCTTTACCAGTTCCTATCTGTGTGATCTGGGAAAGTTGTATTTAGCTTCAGTTTGCTCATCTGTAAAGAATGAAGAAAATAATACCCACTTTATAGGATTATTATGAGAATTAAATGAGGTAATCAATGAAAACTTCATAAATGGTGAAGTGATATACATTATTCATTATGGCAGTTTTTTGGAAATACAGATTAAGATTCATAATTCAGTTTTAGTAATAAAATCTACATGTTTTCTTATTTAATCTCCAGGCAGAAAGTAACTTTTAACTTTAATTTGGAGTTTAGAATTAGTATAAGAACTATAGAAATACTCTATTGCACCTGTTAAATTCCTCATTGAATAGAGTTGAATAAAATGTTCATTTTGTTAACTCCAGACATGGAGGCTTTCCCCTAGTGTCTGGACATTTTTAGAGCCTGTCCTTTTGGTGAATGTATCTCTTGTCAGTAGGAATTTGGAAGTAAGGGTCTAAAAATCAGATTTGAGGGACGTTTCCTGATTGTCTAATGGTTAGGACTTGGCACTTTCACTGCCATGACCTGGAATCAATTCCCTGGTCAGGGAACTGAGATCCTGCAAACCACCCTGTGCAGCCAAAAAAAAAATTAGATTTGATATTATAACCTGTATATGGTGTGGTTCATTATTGCCACAACTACTTCTAAGTTTACTTGTGATTAATAAGATCTTTAAATCTGGTAAAATTGTACATTTTGAGGGAAATTGTCCTTATGGCCAACTAAGTTGTGCCAAAATATATGGACTTCCCTTACGTCTTTTAAACAGGAAAACTGAATATGCAAAAGCAACAGTGGTTTTCTCTATGCTCACATAGAAATGTGAGTGGAAGGGGGGTGTGTAGCATGGTTTATTTAACTTATAGACTATATAAGAATGTTCTTAGTACACCAGGACTGAAATTCAGAGAATATTTGTGGTCCACAAAATTGATAAATTACTGAAGATTATTTAACTTACAGACTATATAAGAATGTTCTTAGTACACCAGGACTGAAATTCAGAGAATATTTGTGGTCCACAAAATTGATAAATTACTGAAGAAGTTGAAGAGTCTAATCTTCAATTCAAATTTAGCTAGATCGTGGATTATCTGAGCTGTTTGGTCTCTGGGATTAAAAAAAAATCATTTCCCCTTTTGAAATGGTGGTATCTATGGCAGCAGTTGTGTCACTTTCAAGGTTACTCTGTAAAATGGCTCCCAGATATCTTTCATCAGTGGCAAGTAACATCTCAGCCCATTCATTCTGAGTACAACCACAGGCCCTCTAGTCTCTTATTTAACTGCCCATCTTCAACTGTTCTACGTTTTTCTTGATATGTAGAGACCAGAATTGTATGCAGTATCACAGGGGCATGTTTCCTGTGTTTATATACTAGGGTAGAAGAGAGTTTTCAGTATTATTTTCCAGCTCCTTCCTGAAGATGCCTGCTACTGTGAGGCATTTTCTACAGTCATATATGGAAAGAGTTCAGGGAATTCCCCAATAACTTGTTTTGGTATCATCCACAATTTTAGTTTTTCTTACTTTCCCTCAAGTTTTGCTCCCACACTCTTTTATACTTCACCCTTATTAAAGTTTATTTACCATTTTCTACCTGTTTAGACAAGATGTGTTAATTAATATTTATTAACTTGATATTTTCCTACCTCGAAAAATACCATCCCATTGGAACTTCTTTGAGTGTTTCTCCACCTTACCTGTGCATCAGAATAGAGCTTTTAGCAACTGCAAAGGCCTGGGCCCCACATTCAGAGAGTGGAAATGGGGAGGGGAAAGCATTGCTAATTTTTTTTTTTTAAACAATTTGGGTGACTCTACTGGGGAGCCAGGGTAGATAGCCCCTGATCAAGGTAATTTATAAATGTTCTCCTTAATATTGGGCCCAATCTTTGAGGCTCTCACTGTTGACACTTTTGCTTCCAAATTCAAACCCATAAACTCCAAATCTTTTTTTAAATTTGCCCAATTCATGGCGAAACATTTTTTCCGAATCCTTGCCCACTCAGTTTTCCTAGGCATTTTTGAGATCTGTTACTCATTAGCTCTGATTCACCCACCAGCTCATGCTGCTGCTTCCACTGACAACTCTGTGCACAGATAGGCTGGCGTGTCTACAGTAAACAGTGTTAATTCTTTGTTGAATTATTGTTGAACATCATAGGTATTCAGTATGTCTTTGCTGACCCAGAGTCATCTGTCATGCTTTCTAGAAGAGATGCTATCCTTTATTTTCAAGATACAATTTGCCACCTCTGGGTTAGCTGTTTGTCTTCTTAATATTTAATCCCTTTCCTTTATCTCTCTGTATTTTAGTTGCTGCTGCTAATGCCATTGCTGAAGAAAGACGAAGTCAAGGTAGCTTTAGTTCTCTTCCGTCCCAGCCTTCAAATATAAAATCACCATTTAAGCCAGGTATAATTTCTAGAGTACTTTGATAGATGTCAAAGTGTTATATCCTTTAAGTTTGATATCCTATTGATATCTAATTATTTTCTTTTTTTTTTTTTAGTAATAGATGGCTCTGTGCTTAAAAATGACATAAAACAAAGATTAGCAAAGGAGCGGAGAGAAGAGAAAAAAAGACAAGATGATGGTATTTTTAAAATTAATTTTTATTGGAGTATAGTTATTTTATAATGTTGCATCAGTTTATACTGTACAGCAAAATGAATCAGGATGATGGTATATTTTAGACTTAAAAAAATCAAAATGAATAAATTTTACATTAAGGTTACATATTTTCAAAGTGGTTTTACTTTTTAATCTTTTCTTAATAGTATATGTTATACAGTATGTGTTACTGTCTTTTTACTTTATGTGTTATATTGGATTAAAAGCATATACTAAATGAGATAAAGAAGACCTGTGAAAAATATTTGGCCTAATTGTTTTATTTTTGAAATAGTAATTTCTGTTAGCTTTAATTTTCTGAAAACTAAAGTATGAACATTTTTTCAGCATTTGTAGAAACAAGCAAAATGAGCATTTCAGTAAAAATGACTCTGAAAACAAAAATGAAGGAATTCCCTGGAGGTCCAGTGGTTAACCCTGTGCTTTCACTGCCGGAGGCCTGGGGTTCAATCCCAGATTCGGGAACCAAGATCCCACAAGCCGTGGCATGGCCAAAAACATAAATGAATTTGCTAAAAGTTTTACCATAGATATGGTATCTTTCACTGATTGCTATACTTTCTCAAGTGTGACTTTGTATTAATTAAGATCTAAAAGAATCCTCCAATTAAAATAAATAAATTTATATTAAAAAATAATATTCTTTTCTAAAAGAACCATAATCTTGAGAGAATGCTTTTTCAGCTATGTATTTTCCTCATCTGGCCCTGTAAATCCACTGCAAAATTAGTGCTCACCTTCATCCAAATGGAATAGCAGTTGTCTGTTTTGGTGAGGAGCAGTTTCTTCCTGTAGCTCTTTAGAAGAGTATTTTTACAACTGCATGGATGCTCTCCAGGCTTTAGTGAGAGGAAATTTGAATGTAGGAAAACATCATGCTGGTCAGTAATATGGTATGTGCCTAAGCCCATGAAGGTCAAATCGGCATGCTTAATATGTTCTGTTTAGATGAGGCCTTTAAAAATAAGTTTCGTATTAGAAGGAAAAAAGCCATATATTCTGGCCATGTGTTTTTTAATTCTTATTTTAATGTACAGCATATTAATCTGATGGGGTTTGACTTCAGCTCAAGTCAGCAGAAACATCACATGAAAGAAAATATTTCTTTTGAATTTGGAGTTTTAGTTTGGATAGGGGAGTCATTTAAGCCAATTCAGTTCTCAGGAGGTAAATGAACACCCAGTGGAAATGATTCTTTCATGGCCATCTCTGGTCATTTATATAATAAATCTTTAGTTATTAGCACAGGTTATGTTATTTTTAAGAAAGAATAAAATACATTAACTTTCCTTCTCTGTCTGTAATGTGGAAAACTTAAACATTTTCTTGGCTCTTACCTTGCATTTGGAATATTTCAGCTAATAAAGAGACACAGCTACTTGAAAAAGAAAGAAAGTCTAAGATCGTATATGAAAAACAGATGGAAGAAAAACAGCGAAAGCTGAGGGAACAGAAAGAAAAAGATGAACAACGGAGAATATCTGCAGAAAAAAAAAGAAACGAAATGTTAGAGGAAGAAAGGGTACGTGTTTTTCTTCTTTGTTAATCAGATGATACACTGTGTTGCCTGGTTCTGCAGTACTTTTTTCTTAGCCCTTCTCTGCTTTTATTGGAACCGATCCCGATTCTTCTGGAACCAGTACCAGTTCTTCTTTGGTCTTTCCTTAAACATTAGCGCCTCTTGCCCCATCCTGCTCTGAGGCCTGAGTTTAGGCTTAGTAACTGAGGTGAAGACGAGCCTTGCGCATCCAGGGAGAGAGCCCTGTGTGCCTGCAGGGTGCCTGCAGCCTGAGCTTTGTTCTGAGGCGCTTTCTCTCCTACCAAAGGTGTTGTCCCATTGCCTAGTATTCACCCATCCACTATCAGGCCCTCTCTGATAGGGCCCCCTCTGTCCCTGACTGGTCTGCTTCTCACCACTCCACTCATTGTGTGAGTGGCAGAGCCCAGCCGGATCAGAGCCTTCCACTCTCCCATGGTTCCCTGGCTCCCTTCTGTTTGCTCTCTCTCGCTCTCCCCTTATTGTTCCTTTCTTGGTCCTCTTGTGGCCTTGCTCTCTTCCTGTCTGGACTCTGGGTGTCTTTGGCACTCTGTTGATACGAGTCACTACCTTTGTCCTGCCCTCTCTTTCCCTCCCTGTCCCTCTTCAGTCAGTTTGCCTTTGGCTGTTTCTCTGTGGGCATCTGGTTAGCTGTCTCAATTTGTAGGATTCTCTCTGACACCAAGTTTTTCTCCTGTAGGTTGTTGCAGATCTTTAATGAGTGTCCTTGGCTCCTTTGGAATTGGCATGTTCCATCCTATTCTTCACTGTCAGTCTTTCTTTCTCTTTGTCCCAGTGCCCCTCAAGTGTCCCTGAGGCTCTTTGTCTGACTCTGGCCCTTTTTCTCCAATAGCACCCCCTTTTTCTTTCTACTTTCTTTGTCTTAGCTTCTCCCTCCTTTTTGCTCCCATCTTTGCTAGTTTCTGCCATGGTTCTCTCAGCGAGTGGGTTTTTATCCTCTCCCTGTCTTTTTTTTTTTCCTGTTGCTCTAATTTTAGAATATTTTTTCTTTCCTTTTCCCTTTGTTTCCATTTCTCTCCCAAGAGCCCTCTTCTCTGTATCTTTCTCTGGTGCTCACTTTTCTTCCTCTTTTACACACAGTTGGCTCTTGAAAATGCCTCACCCCCCCCAACTCCTTATCCCATCGGTGAATCTTGTTTATTTTAGGGCTACTCCTGTGGTGTTTCTTCCCTGTCCATGGTTCACTAGCACCTTCTCTGTCTTTTCCCCCACATTCCAGTATTTAATGAATTCTCATTCAGAACTTGTATCACTCTATCTTCCTCTGTGAAATGTCTCCTTAAAACGACTTCTCTGTGGTGAAGAAGAGTGAAGGCCAGAGAGACTGAACTTGATAAAGACAGAACCAAAGAGAGTAAAATAGGAAACTGTTGGGTCAGGAAAGGTCCCTGGAGGACAGAGGGAGAGCCCCAAGGACTGCGAGTAGAAAAGACCATCTTAGGAAAAAAGGAACCTGAGAGAGAACACAGGGAAGGAAGAAGCAACAAAATGGCAGTGTAGACAGGGTGGGAGCCAGGGAGAGAGCACCAGACAAGAGCCCAGAAGACCAGGAGAAAGCTCCAAAGAGAACCGGCCCCAGAGAGCTAGTGCGGGAGAGCCCTAGACAGAGCAGGGACCGATCATCACTGAGGAGGCTGCACACAGAAAAAGAGAATGATTCAGTAGAGCAGGGTAAAACCTCAGACTCAGTGGTGGTAAGGAGGGGCGAGTGTGAATGGGGGCACATGGGAAAGAGGACAGGAGCTTGCACATGAGCCACAGATGCCAGAAGGAACCTGAAAGAGCATGGAGGGTCAGCACATCTGGAAACACCACAAGAGAGCTTAGGAGAGAGGTTTTAATAATGCAAGAATATTCTCTTTTTGATCTTTATTATACTTCTGGGGTGTCTAAGTAATTTAGAACAACTTCCTTTCTGTTAGAAAATATAATTTAAAATATTGTCATTAGATAAGTTTCATTTTAAAATTGCAGTTGCTTTTCTCCTCAGAGAATATGGCCGGCTCCATTTTCCTAATATGTTCACCCTCTAAACTGTGGGAACCTTGTAAGGATGTTGTTGCTATGAAGCAGTTGTTGTCAGGGAAGAATAGAAAACTTTCTGGCCCTGAGGTTGATTTGCTTACGCGAGTGTAGTCCATGGTACATCACAGCACAGAGATGAGGAATAGAAAACTGCATCTCATTTCTGACAGTGGTGCTGTTTTGCCATTGTGTAGCATTTGCATTCGCAGACCTGTTATTCTGCGCCGTTTAGACTAAAGCTGAGGTCAAGACACACCTCTTTTTAAAAATTTGATTAGTTAACACCAGGATTTAAGAAGTTAGAAATGTGGATATAATAGATGATCTGGCATAGTTTCACTTATATGTATTAGTTGATTTTTTTATCCTGCCTCATTCTACAAAGAATTTAAGGTATATTTTAAAAACTATATACCACAACCAGATGAGAAAATAAATGTTTGAGGGAATCAAGCAGAAGGGGGAATTAAAGTAAGAAAATAATAAAACATAAGGCATGATTAGCATACATCAAAGCGTACTACTCAGTCCTTGTACAGTTGCTGGAATAGGCTACACCTTTATTTCTAAATTTCCTAATGATACAAGCAAAGAGGGAAGCATGGTCAGTTTCTCGATTCATATCCATAATATTAAAACCTACTTAGTTGGGAAAGTATGGATTCATACCTGAGATGTTTCCAATTTTAACTTTTCTCCTTTATAAAAAAAATTTTGCCTGATTAAAAAATTCGGTGGTAGGGGTATTTTATAACTGATAGATCAGAATTGTACTAGTGAATATAATACATACGTAAACATTTGTTGGCTTTTATTTTAAATAGGAGAAATTCAAAGCCGTCCTTCATCGTACACTGGAAAGGAGCAGCCGCGTTGACCGTCAAAAAAGATGGTCATGGGGAGGCTATACAACAGTAAATTCCCAAAATAAGACTGGTAATTAATACAACTGCTAAACTTTTAAGTTTATTCATTTTCACATGTAAATATTAGCTGTTAGTATACGGTTGCATTTACAATGGGTTTTCAGCTTTGTATCCTAAGTGAAAACACTGCCATGTATTCTTTGCCATACATTTAAATTTGTGTCGTGTGAGATTGCCAAAGAAACAGGTGAAATTTTATAATAACTTTATTTTATATAGTATATCCAAAATCTTACCATTTAAACTTGTAATCTGTGTAAAAATGAATAATAATTGATAAGCTTTGCACACCTTTGTCCAGTGCATATTTTAAAAATAAATTGCCCTGTTTACTAATGATGTACTATAATTTTTCCTATGTGTGGATATAATTCTAAGCAATTGCATAAAACGTAAGTTAAATTTCCATAATTTATAAGGAATGATCGACAGTGAGCATTGCGTACCTAATTAATACATGTTTATGCTCTGTATAAGTACATCATGAGCTCATCTTGTTTCAGCTAATGATATTTTTTTAAATATGAGTACAGTAAATCTTGTATCTTTTCTCAGTCAACAAACATTCTACATCTACTGAAAAGCTTGAGCAGGGGACTTGTGGATTACATAGACAAATGTCATCTACTGGTCTTCAAAATTCTGTTGCCAAGAGTAAGTATTTATTTCATGTATTTTACTGAGTTTCAAACCAGTGACATCAAGTCTTTATATGTATTCCTACAGTACCACTTACTCTTTAGATCATAGGATATTTAGATTTATTTTAGAAGAGCACCACCGTGTTGTTTCGCAGTAGAGATGGTGATTACTTTTTTGTATTTTCATCAGTATAAATCTGTTTCTTTTTTTAAATTAAAAAAAATTTTTGGCTGGGTCTTTGTTGCTTCTTGGGCTTTTCTCTAGTTTCAGTGAGTAGAGGCTACGCTCTCGTTGCAGTGCATAGGCCCCTCATTGTGGTGGCTTCCCTTGTTGTGGAGCATGAGCCCTAGGCGCACGGGCTTCAGTAGCTGTGGCACATGGGCTCGGTAGTTGTAGTTCCCCAGGCTCCAGAGCACGGGCTCAGTAATTGTGGCACACGTACTTAGTTGCTCCAAAGCATGTGGGATCCTTCCAGATCAGGAATCCAATCCATGTCCCCTGCATTGGCAGGCAGGCTCTCCACCACTGTGCCGCCAGAGAAGCCCCTTGTTTCTTGGTTTGTGTACTAATGGTATCAGATGGGTTTGTTGGGCTCAGGTAGCCCAACAGCTATGAAATATATTTTGACCCAAAGACATTGACATTAAGTGACAGAATAATTTATTTTAGAATTAATCCATATTCTGTCTTACCTAAAACTGAAATCCATTTTTCCAGAAACTAGAGTAGTCCATTCAATTTCCATTAAGTTTCATGAATATTAGTTAATTTAAGAAAAATAATAGTATGCAGTGGACAGGTTGATCTGCTTCAATATATGTAAAGTTGACAAGCAAGTTACCTTCCTATTTTATAATTAAGACCCCAAGAAATTCAGTGATTTCCATTCCACCCTGCTCTTCTGTGGTTTATATTTTCATCATCTGATCATAATTTTTTGGTCATTCGATCATGGTTTTAAACGGTTTTAAACTGTACATTCCACTAACAAGTCTGTGTTTTTCCCCAAAGCAAATAAAATGGTTTTTAACAGTGTTAATGAGAGAGTATTTCTAAGCTGTACTTGACAACTCTTTGTAGAGGTAATGCAGCGCTCTTTAAAATAAAATAAAACTTATCTACTGCAGATACTTAAAATACATTTTGCTCCTGGTGTTTGCCCTTTTAATTAGCACTCCTTAGTTTCTTGACCAGGAATTGAACATGCATCCTTGGCAGTGAAAGTGTGGAGTTCTAACGACTGGAGCACCAGGGAATTCCCTAGCATTCCTTATTTTTTTTTTTAAAAATCTTTACCTGAGTGTGTTAGTGACCATATCTGGCTTATACTACATGGTGTTTCTCGCTGGTAGTTGAGATGGATTAGATAACTATACCCATCAAAAAAAATCCTTTTTCTTTCCAGAGAAAAAAACAAGACATGATCTTTGCAGGAAAAAGACATGGCAAACATATTCCACTTCATTCCCTCAAACTTGGCTGTAGAAAAGATATACAATTTTTGTACCTTGTGAATTGAAACAAAGGCATAATTATAGTTTGAATTAAAAATGTTTCTTTTGTGTTATTAGGTGTCTGAGCATTTTTTGAGCATGCTGATTGCTCTAAAATTCCAGTGTGGAAAAAGATTCTGGATATCATTTAAAGCATATAATTGGTTAATTGTAGCAGTGGTTAACTTAGTGGGAAAGATTTCCATTTTTGTCTAAATATATGTTGAAAAAGGATTTTTTGTTTTGTTTATACTTAAATTACATCATTTGTACTTTTAGAACTCTTAAAATTTTCAACAATGAACTTGAGAGATCTTTCGTTCTTTGTCAGTTTTGACGCATCTCATTTTCTCTTATAATAAATAGTCCAACAGAAGTTGATCCACTTTCCATCATTAACCTTAGTATGCTTTTCCAGAGCACTTTTACATATAGCCCAGGTTCATTCATAGATCAATAAGGGAAGATTTTCTCTAGCA
Source organism: Capra hircus (assembly GCF_001704415.2). Classification (NCBI taxonomy): domain Eukaryota; kingdom Metazoa; phylum Chordata; class Mammalia; order Artiodactyla; family Bovidae; genus Capra; species Capra hircus. The sequence continues at coordinate 10,608,995 of NW_017189517.1, forward strand.
CCTTGCTTATCATATAATAAAATTAATTTATTATTCACAAATTCAATCCTTTAGAAAAATTAGATAACATTCATTGCAATGTCATATTTGTATACTTTCATTTTATTTTAATTGTTTCACAAGTGTTGACCCTGTTTTACTATCTAACTGATTAGAGGAATTAGCAAAGATTTCTCCACAGACATTTGTTACATTTTTATTATAGTGAGCCAACGCTAATGTGTTTTCATTAATATGTGTATGTGCTGTATTAGTGAAACATGTAAAGAAAAGGGACAGGTGATGACTGTCAAGTTAGTAATGAGTTAAATTGCACTGAAGAAACAATTCCAAGTAATTTTTTAAATGATACCTTCACTTGTTTTTAATCCAAGAAGGTATGTGTGGAAGATACTTTATGAAATAACTTGCTTTATAGTATATTACACACTCTGAAATGATTAATGCTGTAATTAATGATTCCACAGAAAATAAAATCAATATTTTCACTGGCTTACCTTTGTAAAATCCCTTCAAACTGAAATAAAACCTGTTCAATCCAGAGAGATGAACATTTCAAACTCAAATGAAGTTCATAATCTAACCTGTGATATTTTAAATAGCTTGCTTTATATTTTAATTAAAAAAAATATGTTTGGCTCTGCTGTGTGTTCAGCATGCAGGATCTTAGTTCCCTGACTGAGGATCAAACCCACGCCCTCTGTAGTGAAAATACAGCCTTAATCACCAGGGAAGTTCCTAAATAACCTTTCTTTAAATCGTAACTGATTCAAATAATCTGTTTTTCTTCTACTCAGTGCTGACTTACCATAACTTCACACTATTTTGTCATTTCTTGCAATGTTGATAGTAAGGGATAGGTGATCTCATCATATGATCGAATTGATTACATTTCTGTGGATTGTGCTATGCAATTACAGTATCAGTTCTAGAATTTTCAAATGATGCTACATTATCAGCATTTACTTTAATCTATAGCTCCCCAAAAGAATTCTTGTTTTCTTCTTTTGGCCACTCGGCTTGTGGGATCTTTGTTCCCTGACCAGGGATTGAACTCTTGGCAGTGATAGCACAGAGTCCTAACTCATGAACTGCCAGGGAATTCCCCAAAGGGTTCTTCTTTAAACAGACTTCCATCAGTATTCTGAGCTGGAATATTTAAAGTGAAGTGGAAGTGTCTACACAAAAGGGATTATTTTCCCATATGACTAGTTTGGGTTGCTAACATTGAGACATCTGTGCCAAATATGAATTATTATTTTTATTTTAAAAATACTAGTTGAGAGAATTCCTTGGCAGTCTGGTGGTTAGGACCCGGTGCTTTCACCTCTTTGGCCTGGGGCTCAATCTTTGGGGAACTAAGATCCTGCAAGCCATGCAGTGTAGCCAAAAAAGTAAAACTCATTAAAACTAAAGTGTATAAATTAGTTTAGTGATAGATGTCATGCAGCCAATTAAAATAAATTTATTAAAAAAATAGATGTCATGGACTGTGTCTGAAATTATACATTGTGTATTCCTAATTTGGGAACTTTGATATTGTCAGTCAGTATGAGACATTTTCTCTCTTTTTATTATTTCCTAGATAATTTTATTTCTCTTTGGATGACTTAAAGAGTAACCTGGTTTTAACTTTGGGCATGTAGAATCTCTTCATAATACTTGAAATTAAAAAAAATTCTTACAAGGAAGAGTAGAGAAGATTAAAAAAAAATGTTGGGAAAAAAGGAGTGGCTCACTCCTGAAGGAAGCTGTTTAAACAGCTTGTAAATAGTAACGTTCCTGGACTTCTCTGGCAGTCCACTGGTTAAGACTCCATGCTCCTAATGCAGGGGGTGCGGGTTCAATCTCTGGTTGGGGAACTAAGATTCCACATACTATGTGGCATGGCCAAAATGTTTTCCTAATTTTCTTAAAGAGTATTATTTCTTTGCCTTTGATCTCCAGAAACACCAGAAAAGAGACGAAGTTCATCTTTGAATAGAAGATGTAGCGGACTGCATTCATCTACAGAAACAGAACAAGTGGAAGAAAAACGACCTGGTTAGTTATTTCTAAGTGCCAGTCTTAACTGGTGGTTTAAATGTGTTCTATTTATGTCAACATTCAGCTGCTTGAGAAGCCATTCCAAAACATTGGAAGCCAAAATATCCCTTCTTTAACTAAAAAATATACTTTGGTGACATGCTTATTTGGCTGAAGCTAGAAGAATCTCTTTATTATTATTTTTTTCTTTTTCCCAAAACTGAATTTTATTGGAAGGTCTAGTTCTCATTAAGTGTCATACAACAATAAAATATATAATTCTGCCATGAAGCAGAGAACCAGACCATAGAATGCTGGTATAGATAGATTTGTCCTGAAGCACTTCATTCCTTCGAACATTTCATTAGTTCGTATATAGGAAATAAAAGGAAAGTGAAGTCGCTCAGTTGTGTCCGACTCTTTGCGACCCCATGGACTGTAGCCTACCAGGCTTCTCTGTCCATGGGATTCTCCACGCAAGAATACTGGAGTGGGTTACCACTTCCTTCTCCAGAGGATCTTCCCGACCCAGGGATCGAACCTGGGTCTCCTGCATTGGAGGCAGATGCTTTAACCTCTGAGCCACCGGGAAGCTCTAAATTACTGGCCGCATTTTGAACTTCAGAGCTTTGCTGCTTCACAGCATAATCCATGTCTATCCTTTGGGGGTGTATTCACTGCTGATCATTACACACAAGATTTCAAAATTATTACTGAACTACTTGTTTGTTTAAAGTTTTTTCTGACACCTTTCCCTTAAGTTTTCCGTATTAAACATGATTGTTCCTTTTTGTTTCATAACAAACTGTTCACTTATGGAGGATTCAGGTCACATCCTGTTAAAACAAATGTCATTGTGGCAGGGATCTTCATGAACTTAAAAGTTTATTGGAGCAAGCGCTCAGCCAGTAAAGAATCCGCCTGCAATGAGGGAGACCTGGGTTTGATCCCTGGGTTGGGAAGATCCCCTGGAGAAGGAAAAGGCACCCACTCCAGTATTCTGGCCTGGAGAATTCCATGGACTGTATAGTCCATAGGGTTGCAAAGAGTCAGACGTGACTGAGCGACTTTCACTTTTGGAGAAGGAAATGGCAACCCACTCCAGTACTCTTGCCTGGAAAATCCCATGGACTGTAGCCTACCAGGCTTCTCAGTCCATGGGGTCGCAAAGAGTCGGACATGACTAAGCGACTTTCCTTTCCTATTTACAGCAAGATTTACTTAATTCACTCAGTCCCTGGGAGCTAGTGGCAATGGACTTCACAAATGTGACTGTCAGTGACATATATCTGGAGGAATCCATGTCAGAGTGTTTTTGTCATTTACAACTTTTTTCTCCACATGTGAGTTTCTCCATAGAGACTCCATACATTGGGTATGGTAATAGATACATTACCTGGATCCCCGCATTGGGATTATTGTGGTATGCTGGGCCTTTGCCTGTCTATTCAGGTCTTATCTTCCCTAACAGTGCAGTCCCATCAGGTGGCAGTGTTTGGTCCTGTTATGTATGTGTGGTTCTCAATTGCCTCTGCTTTTAGGTTGGGATACTTATCATTTAGAGCAGTTCACATTGCTCTTTCTTGCTTTCTTCATTTATTTGTGATATTTGTGAGACCTCAAACTGAGTCCTTTCTGTTTGTTCTGATCATTTAGTTTGTTAGCTATGTACCTCTCTTTGGGAGAATACTTTAATTGGTTGCACGCTCATCCCAACAAAAGTGTCAGTAGCCAGGAACAAAAGTACTGCTTCATTAGTAGTTTAATAGCAATAATCCAGGTAATAAGCATAGGATAGAGTGCCTGAAAATGTTAGCATTTGTGCTTAAAAAGTTAGGTTGTATTACTTAAGTTTTTACAGAAAGGCATAAAAATAATTTGAATCAATACTTTGCAAATGAGTGAGTCTGCACAACATTTTATGTTGTATATTTATTTTATGATGGCAAGCATGGTGGAGTAGTTATCAGGGTAATTTGTAGGATGAGATGGTTTTTTTAAATTTTAAAACTGTGGGTTTCTTGACCTGTGCTTAAATATATCACAGTATTATAAAAAGGGCTGGATTTAAAGTACATAGGAAAACCTAAATAATATCAAGAGAGAAAGCCAACCTTCTTTTTTTCTTAAAATGTGGAAGAATAACATTGAGTGGCTCTTTAGCTTTTAATTAAGAACATAAAGATTGTTAGTAAAATAGGGACTTCCCTGGTAGTCCAGTGTTTAACACTTTGCCTTCCAATGCAGGGGGTCCAGGTTTGATCCCTGTTCAGGGAGCTAAAAATCCCACATGCCTTGTGGCTAAAAAACCAAAACGTAAAACAGAAGGAATATTGTAACAAATTCAGTAAAGACTTTAAACATGGTCCATGTAAAAAAAAAATGTTTAAAAGAAGATTGTTGGTAAAACAGATTTTCAGGGTTATGGGTCACATATCATGTTAAATATGCCTCTGGGTAGTAAGTCCTCAGTCATAGATCTCTAATGCATTGTTCCCATCCTTTTTCTCCTTTTTTCCTCCACTTTTTCCTTTCCAGAATATATCCCGCCCCCTTTGCTTGTTTTTCGGTCAACATCCATATGATTAGTGAACCAAAGTGCTATCATAGACTTTGTTGTAGTGCAGCTTTATTTCTCCTGATTCGAATTCCTGACTTTGCTTCTGCCTAGTTGTATGTGTGTCAAATTATTTTCTGCCCATCTCTCCCCAATGTATTGTGAGGTATTCTAATTCGGTTCAGTTCAGTTTAGTTGCTTAGTCATGTCTGACTTTTTGCAACCCCATGAACTGCAGCACGCCAGGGTTCCCTGTCCATCACCAACTCCCAGAGCTGGCTCAAACTCATGTTCATCGAGTTGGTGATGCCATCCAACTATCTCATCCTCTGTCATCCCCTTCTCCTGCCTTCAGTCTTCCCCAGCATCAGGGTCTTTTCTAATGAGTCAGTTCTTCACATCAGGTGGCCAAAGTATTGGAACTTCAGTTTCGGCATCAGTCCTTCCAATGAATATTCAGGATTGATTTCCTTTAGGATTGACTGATTTGATTTCCTTGCAGTCCAAGGGTCTCTCAAGAATCTTCTCTGACACCACAGTTCAAAAGCATCAATTTTATTTATTTAATCGGTTGTGTGCTCATCCCAACAAAAGTGTCCTTTTTGGACATCAGTCAGACTGATGCTTTCTTTATGGTCCAACTCTCACATCCATACATGACTACGAGAAAAACTAACTTTGACTATATGGACTTTTGTCGGCAAAGTAAATGTCTCTGCTTTTTAATATGCTGTCTAGGTTTGTCATAGCTTTTCTTCCAAAGAGCAAGTGTCTTAATTTTGTGGCTTCAGTCACCATCTGCAGTGATTTTGGAGCCCAAGAAAATAAAATGTGTCACCGTTTGCATTGTTTCCCCATCTGTTTGCCATGAAGTGATGGGAGCAGATGCCATGATCTTTGTTTTTTGAATGTTTTAAGCCAGCATTTTCGCTCTTCTCTTTCACTTTCATCCAGAAGCTCTTTAGTTCCTCTTTACTTTCTGCCATAAGAGTGATATCATCTGCATATCTGAGGTTATTGATATTTCTGCCTGCAGTCTTAATTCCAGCTTGTGCTTCATTCAGCCTAGCCTTTAGCCTGATGTACTCTGCATAGAAATTAAATAAGCAGGATGACAATATACAGCCTTGACATACTCCTTTCCCAATTTGGAACCAGTCCATTGTTCCATGTCTGGTTCTAACTGCTGATTCTTGACCTGCATACAGGTTTCTCAGGAGGCAGGTAAGGTGGTCTAGTATTCCTATCTCTTTAAGAGTTTTCCATAGTTTGTTGTGATCCACACAGTCAAAGGTTTTAGTGTAGTCACTGAAGCAGAAGTAGGTGTTTTTTCTGGAATTCTCTTGCTTTTTCTGTGATCTGGTGAGTGTTGGCAGTTTGATCTCTGGTTCCTCTGCCTTTTCTAATTAGAATTCTAATTATTTTAAAAAATATGTTACTCCCATCAAAAATCTCAATGGTTTGTCTTAAATTTCTTTAGCTATTAGAAATCTAGTTATTATACTTTTATTTTCTGTAGTACAAACTGTCAGTGTTAAAAAAGTGAGTAGGCACATAGGTATGTAAGTAAAATGCTTTCTCTGCCAGAAGTGAGGAACTGAAAAATAGCTGAGTCTTTTTGGTATATTTACCAAGTCTTTAAAAAGCCACCATCAAATACCTTTTTAAAAATATTTAGGGACTTCCCTGGCAGTCCAGTGGTTGGGATACTGCACTCTCACTGCCCAGGCTGTGGGTTTAATCTGTGTTCAGGGAACCAAGATCCCACAAGCTGCATGGTTAGGCCCACAAAAAAAAAGTTTATTTTAAAGTAATAAATATTTAAACCAATAAATATTTAGTTTAAAAAACTTTAGTGTAATTTCCTATTATCCCAGTACTCACTGATAACTGAATATTTGCATTTAGATATTTTTAATAAAGTATAATCATAACCTGCTTTTGTTTAGATTCAAAATATATATTTCTTAGGCTAAAAATATTTAGATTGTTAAAACTGGAAGAGACCTTGGAGATCCAGCCCATTCTGATTACTGTGTGTTAGTTGCTCAGTCATGTCTGACCCTTTGCAACCCATAGACTGTAGCCCATGGGGCTCCTCTGTCCATGGAATTTTCCAGGCAAGAATACTGGAGTGGGTTGCCATTTCCTCCTCCAATTCTGATTACTGTCTTACTACAGTTTTTAGTATGGGTGAGAAAATGCTCTTGTTTATACTCTTATCTTAAAATAATCATGTATAGAGTGTCTTATGTAATCACCTGTAATGGCAAAATCTCTGGCCCTGGTGACTTTGTTTAGATTACTTTTTATAAGTGTCCAAGGTTTTGTAATTGCCTATGAAAATCATTCTGAACTATAGTGTGGTTAAAATAGAAATGCTTATTGCAGACATCAGCTTTGGAGAAGCATCTTATTTTCATCTAGAGAGCTCTGTTGCTTTCACAACGCCTCTCTTTTAGTGGTGGTGCCTCTGAAGTACCAACTCTGAGATGTTTCTGTCTTGTGTCTGTGATCCATTTCACTAAACATTTCTGTATGGTGTGTAATCCCTGTGATTTCCTAATAAATGACTGATTTTGTTTTTATACTGCTAATGGTACATTTCCATCTTGTCAAATTTCTACCTGTGGGGAATTTCACTCTCTGTTCTCATTTATCCACAGGCATCCACAGTGTAATCCAGTATGTAAACATGCCCCTGCTTAGGCCTAGCAGTGATGAATTGAAGAGTGCCATAGTGCCTCCCCAGTCAACAGCGGTGATGCCTTTCCAGGAGAAGGTAGAAATACCTTCCAAGACTAGTGTGGGAGTCGCCCCCAAGGCAAGTGTGGAAGTGCCCCCTGAGGTGAGCGTTGAAGCACTCACCAAGGCAAGCTTGGATGAATCCCCCCAGGTGAACGTGGAAGCACCCCCTGAAGTGAGTGTGGAAGCGTTCCCGGAGGAGAGCATGAAAAAACACCCCAAGGTGAGTGTGGAAACACTCCTGGAGGCAAGCATGAAAGAACACCCTGCCGTGAATGTGGATGCACTCCCGGAGGCGAGCATGAAAGAACCCCCCAAGGTGGGCATGGGTGCACTCGCGGAGGAGAGCATGGAAGAACCCCCCAAGGTGAACGTGGGTGCACTCACGGAGGAGAGCATGGAAGAATCCCCCAAGGTGAGCGTGGAAGCACTTGCGGAGGAGAGCGTGGAAGAACCCCCCAAGGTGAGTGTGGGTGCACTCGCGGAGGAGAGCATGAAAGAACACCCTGCCGTGAATGTGGATGCACTCCCGGAGGCGAGCATGAAAGACCACCCCAAGGTGAGTGTGGATGCACTCCCGGAGGCGAGCATGAAAGAACACCCCAAGGTGAGCGTGGATGCACTCCCGGAGGAGAGCATGAAAGAACACCCCAAGGTGAGCGTGGATGTACTCGCGGAGGAGAGCATGGAAGAATCCCCCAAGGTGAGCGTGGAAGCACTCGCGGAGGAGAGCATGAAAGAACCCCCCAAGGTGAGCGTGGGTGCACTCGCAGAGGAGAGCATGAAAGAACACCCCAAGGTGAGCGTGGATGCACTCCCGGAGGAGAGCATGAAAGCACCCTCCAAGGTGAGCGTGGACGTACTCGCGGAGGAGAGCATGAAAGCACCCTCCAAGGTGAGCGTGGACGTACTCGCGGAGGAGAGCATGAAAGAACCCCCCAAGGTGAGCGTGGGTGCTCTCCCAGAGGAGAGCATGGAAGCACCCCCCAAGGTGAGTGTGGAAGCATTACCAGAAGTGAATATGGAAGGACCCTCTGCAAATGTGGAAACATCACCTGAGACAAGTGAGGACTTATCCTTTGAAGCACATGTGGATCCATCCCTGGAGGTGAGCATGGACTCATCCCCAGATGTGAGTGTGAACCCATCTCCTGAAGTGAGCATGGACTCGTCCCAGGAGGTGAGCACGGAAGCATCATCTGAGGCTAGTGTGGACATATCTCCCGAGGCGAGCATGGAAACACTCCCTGAGGAGAGTGTGGAAACATCCCCCGAGGAGAGTGTAGAAGCATTCTCAGAGGCAAGCATGGATGCACTCCCAGAGGAGAATGTGGAGGTGCTCCCCAAGGAGACCACGAAAGGGCCTTCTGAGGCAAGTGTGGAGGTGCCCCTGGAGACCTCCCCCGAGGTGACCGTGGAAATATCTTCCAAGGTAAAGTGAAAGATTTTCCACAGGTTCGACAAGTGCCTTTCATTGACAGATTTTCTATTAAAATCTATTATTTTTTGTTGTATAGATGATGATGGGTCAGAGTTCACAACATACAGCATTCTATGATAAAATATATTCACTTTAATGATTTAAAATTATCTGATACTCATTGTCTCAGAGTTTCCCCCTAAAGCTGGAATAATAGATAATTTTTAATAGAAGGGATAAAATATAGTGGTTTATATGAATTATGTTTCTAAACTCTGAAAGAATGTTTTGAGAACTATCGCAGAGCTCAATTAGGATTTACAAATAAAATTAAGTTTTGAAGTAAAAGAATCCTTTTAAATTATTTCTATGACCTGTTTGAATTGTACAATATAAAATGTTAGTCTGGAAGAATGAATGTCTGTACCTAAGTCTCATGCATGAAAGGAGAATTGGGATTTTTAGGAGCATTTTATTCAGAATTTTTTTCTTTCAAAAGGGCAGCCGCAAAAGGTAATACTAGTAACTTTTTTATATGATCGTATTGATTTGTTCAGAAATCAGAAATGGACGAACAGCCCTCAAACCCTATTACCAAGAAGCGTGTACCACCATCGCAGATACCGTGTTATAGATGGTCGTCATCTCCTACAAGAAGGTGGTGTCCACCATCTCCCACCAGTGCTAGGTAAGTAGCTTATTTGCAGCTATTCCTGATATATGTTTTACCAGGATAAACCTCGCATCAGTGTTTCATAAATAATGTAGTATACATGGTAACAAATATAAAGGGAAAAGCCTTTAAAAATGAATTTACCTTTTCTCTATTATAAAATATCATATCATGATGTCAAGACATTATAGTGTGTGAAATGGTACAGTAAAAATCAACACATATGTTATAAAGTCATACCAGACTTCCTCCATTAACTGTTTTTTTTCCCAGTAGGCAAATTCAAAAGAATTGCCCCTCATCACCTTCACCTGGCACGTCAAAACAATCGACACAGTTTTGTTTTTCCTATAAAGTAATTCCTACGCAGCGTACCGTATTTGCACAAAATGCATTAGGTACTATGGGAATGAAAAGCAAAGCCGTTTCTAACACCATTAACAACTCTGAGGCTGCAAGCCAAAAGGATATGATCTGTGAAGGTGAGTTCCTTCACTAACAAGTTCATTTCAGCAACCAGAAAATCTCAAGGTAGTTTGGGAACTGTCATTGTTATTTTATTCCCCAGTGCAAAGAACTATAGGAAGCAAACTTTCATTAAAGAGCATTGCACCAGTCACACTGGCACAATGCTTGTTTTTTCTTGCCGCAACTTCTGATTTAGCCCCATTTTTGGAACTGATGTTTAGTGTATACAGATGGGTTGGATGAATGTCATGGTCTAGGTGGTCCCTGCAGTTCCTTCCAGCTCTGACAGTGGATGGCCCTTAGGTATTTTCCATCCTTGGAGACAGCGCATCCAGCCATTTGTGGCTGAGCAGGTTTCCATCAGGAGCTGTAGGGTAGTTCTTATGCATAGAGCATAACATGTGTCAGGTCAGTATGTGGGTTACAAAAAATACCATACTGGTTTTTTGACCATCACATGCATTCTTTTTTTTTAATTGAAGTGTAGTCGATTTAAAATTTTATGTTACTTTATGGTGAACAGCAAAAAGATTCAGATACACATATATAGATATTCTTTTTCATATTCTTTTCTATTATAGGTTATTATAAGATACTAAATATAATTCCCTATGCTTATGCTCAGTCCAAATGAGGTATAAAACTTTTATTTTTCTTTTTTGGCCATGCTGCACAGCTTGGGGGATCTTAGTTCCCCAACCAGAGAGTGAACCCAGCAGTGAAAGCAAGCAGTCAAGTAGGACCTTACTGTTTATTTTGTATGTAGTAGGGTGTATCTGCTAATCCCGAACTCCTAATTTATCCCTTCCCCTCTGCCTTCCCCTTTGGTAACCATAAGTTTGTTTTCTATGTCTGGGAGTCTGTTTCTGTTTCTTTTTTTAATTGAAATATAATTGATTTATAAGAATTTTCCACAGTTTGTTGTGATCCAGACAGTCAAAGGTTTTAGCATGGTCAATGAAGCAGAAGTAGGTGTTTTTCTGGAATTTCCTTGCTTTTTCTATGATCCACCTGCATTGCTTAATTTTAAATACACTCATGAATTTTGCTTTTTGAAGGAATTACACAGTGAATTCTTTGTAACAGAAACAGTCTTTTTATTACGGTTTATTTATTCCTGATTTCTTAAAATCCTCATTTTCATATATAGTTTATTTAAAACAAATTTGTCACATGAACTCCATGTGGTCGCCTTATTTTACTGATAGTCTTGGTTTCTTTGGTTATCCACAGTTAGCCACTTTATGATCAACCAAATATATTAACATATTGTTATCAACACTTAGTGAAATAATATTTATTTAATAAAAATGATGCACAATTTTCAGAATGTATGCTGAATATATTTTTGTTTAATTGACTTAAGATTTGTACACTTTAGGGAATTCCCTGGCAGTCTAGTGCTTAAAGACTCGGTGCTTTCACTGCTGGGTTCATCCCCTGGTTGGGGAACTAAGATCCCCCAAGCTGTGTACCATGGCCAAAAAAGAAAAAAAAGAAGATTTATACCTCATTTGGACTGAGTATAAGCTTATCTTCCTCCATATTCAGTATATCTTAATCTTTTTTTCCATAGAGGTAATTTAGTCAGGTATCTCAAAACAGCTAAACCAAAACAGGAACACATTATTTCTTTTGGGGACAAGTAGTTGTTAAAAGTTAACAAAATGGTACTTCTGTTGGTGGCTTGGGTTGGCCATGAGGGCATAGGAATTGGGCTTTTGAACAAAAGCTGTTACATAAATCACTTATAGTTTATTTATACATTTTATATCATGGACATACTGTTGTTGGGTTTTTTTTAAAACATTGTACATTGTCTTGCACCTCTTTGTTGGACATAGAGGCAGTAAGTTCCCTAAACTTAACTGTTTTGCATGTTAATTTAAACTAGAGTCTGGTAATAAAGGCACACCAGGACCTAAGAATGCTGAGGAGGCAACAAAAATTTTGGCAGAAAAACGACGCCTTGCTCGTGAGCAAAAAGAAAAAGAAGAAAGACTACAAAAAGAGATGGAACAAAGGTTGGCACAGAATCATCCTTTCTATACAGTAAATCTTGGTTGGGACCCCAATTCTGAAAGTCATACTTTATCTTTAAGTTAGATGTATATAAATTCTCAAGGAGAGCTGACTTTTTCTTCAATGTGAATCAACGTGGGGAACGTTTCAAGCAGACAGGACGCTAGTGTAGATGAGTATGTGTTCCTTTTTAGTCTCCATGTGTCACGTGCTCTTGAGGTGTGCTGTAAAGATGCAGAAAGAGATCTGCCTTCACGTTAAGGGCCTCGCTCTCAGAGTAGCACCTGAGTGATCACCCAAGACTTTCTATTGGCATTCACTGGTGTCAGCCCCTTTCTTTATTTCAAACGTCCTTTATAACTTTAGAATTTGTAAACCTGTTTATGAATAAGTTGCATGCATCATGACCCTTTCCTCCTAAATACTTCCCTGTATACTTTCTAAGAAGAAAAGCATTCTCTGATGTAACCAGGGTATTAATAACTAAAATCAGGAAATTTATTATTTTATTTTCTAATCCAGGGTCAACATACAATTCAGTTTGCTGTTTGTCCCAGTGACAGTCTTCTTTTTAAAGGTTTTTTAAATGACAATTCTTTCTTAAAAGTTAACATGTGTGTGTAATAGGAAACTAAAAAACACAAGAAGCAAAAAACAAAGTCATCCATAATCACAAGCAGTTTACCTTTTGATGTGTCCTTCTGCCAGTGACATTCTTTACATAATCTTTTCAGTTCAGAATTCAGTCCTTAAACAGTTCATAAAAAATAACATATACACACACATAGAGATAGTAACTGGTAAAGCAACTTTGCTTGAAACTTTTTTGTAAGTTTGAAATGAAAAAGTTATCCCCCAAAGTTTGTAAACTTGGAAAAGATACTTCCTTATGTTTTACTGGGTTTCCAATGACCTGTGGGCTGCAAATGTCATATACAGTTGTGGGCTACTTCAGTCTAAAGGTTTCTTGATCTTTGATCTTGAAGTCCATTTGATTTGGGTCCCTGTAATGTAAACCTCTGTCCACAACCTGCAAAGAATAATAACTGACGTTGTTTTTAACTATTATTTTTGAATCACAATCATATCCTTTCCATGTACCTTATATGGGTTTGGGAGAAAGGAAGAGACATTTTGAATAGCAAAAAACCCTATAACTTAAAGAATATTATTTATGAGTTCATGTAAACAGAGCTAGTTTCACATTTTAAAAGCCCTGAATACCAGTCATTTTGATTGAACTTTCCTCCTCTGAGCACCACCAGACCCTTCTGTAAATTCCCTCTCTCACACCCCCATGTGAGATCAGGTGTGAGCATACATCTAGCACAGTTAAGGAGTGGTTATATGTGTGTGCGTATGTGCGCATTTGTATTTTAAGATGCAAAGTAGCCCACTACTTGATAAAAATCTTTTTCTTCTCCTAAGGGCTAGTTCCCCCTATTTAAATAGGTGAAATTATGCACATCCTGTGGAATAACAAAATGTAGGGAATCTGGTGTAAATATAAATTGTATTACTATACACAAGCAGCTTCACTATAAAACTGCACATAAAAAGAATTATTCTTTAATTTCATTTTCATCAGGAAAATAAAAGATGTAGCAAAGAAAGTGGATGAAGGTCAAGAAGACGAGTTTTCAAAATTTGGAGATGGGCAACAACCAAAGGAGATGAAGAAGAAAGAAAGTCAGGAACAAGAAGACCAAAAAGTCGAACTCCAGGTTTGCTGGCTCTCCTTGAGAACCAGATTGTAAAATTCAATAAAAACCCAAAGCAAAAGTCTGTTTATCCAAGAAAGAAAATGACCAGATGCTGCATGCTCTGGTTGCATTTTTACCTTACAGTCTAGCTTTTACCCAGTGTTGCTGTCAGTCCTCCATTACCATTAGCAGAATCCTGGAATGTTTTCCAGGTGAAACGAAAGCAGCAAATTACAGATTAGCAGTCCTCTAGTTTATCTACATAAATAATATTACAGGTTGGCATCAAGAAATCCACATTGCTCACAGAGATTAAATATCCTGTGTGATATTTCCTAATCCTGCATTTGGTGACATACCTGCACCACCCCCCTAACAGATCAGTTGAAAATTATGAATGCCTCAGCAATTCACCAATTAGAATGTCTCACTAGTGTAAGTTAAACCACCTAGTAAATAAATCCCAAAACTGAGCTCAGACAATATTCAGCATAAATTATTATTATAGCCTAATTTATATAACAGTTTTAGTGTATCACTTATCAAAATCAGCTATATGTTTCATAAATGACTGTGCATTTGCATTCCTTGAGAAAGTATCTGTAAGAATCCTCTTGGTGCTTTTGAAGTATAAGACTTGGCTCCTGGTACCTGTGTCAGTGGAAGACTACACAGTCACATATTTCAAAATGATAGTGGTCTGACAACCTTGAGGTCCTGAAGGGGATTAACATGCCTTCTAAATCTCTAGCCATAATAGTTAGCCTAGTTCTGTACATTTTTGCTAACACTTTGAAAACTGATGATCCATGAATGTTATATATATGAGTACTCTCAATCCAAAGGTTACATTTTATTTTGGGTAACATCTTACTGTTGCACTGTTGTCATTCAGATATATTGACAGTCAATGATATTTTTATACAAATTTCCTAGAAAAGTGACGCCAAAATAAAAGCTCAGGAGGAGGCTGACAAACGCAAGAAGGAGCATGAGAGGATTATGTTACAGAATCTGCAGGAGAGATTAGAAAGAAAAAAGGTATGCCTACTCTCTGTTGGGGGGATTTGATTCTTTGTTTAAAACAATGTTGGACACATGATTCCAAACTATGTTTTTAAAAATGACAAGTGATACGCTGGCTGGGGTTGTTTTTCCTCTATACTCTCTCATCTTAGGATCTGATCCCTTCTCCCTAGAATGGGCTCCTCTTAATAACCATAGCTCTTCCTTGTGGACCACTGATGACCATCACAGGGATGGCTCTGTACAGCAAACCGCTGGGAACAAAGTTCCTTTGAACAGAATCCCTTGGGTCATGGTAGGGGTTGGTAGAAGTTTGAGTTTTTTCTAAACTGGACTGGAAATTGCAATAACTGAGCTTGAAGAAGCAGAAGGTGGGGGCTTCTCAGAGAGGCCAAGATGCAGGCTCTTTGTAAGGTTGGACTGCAATTTGTGTAACCCATGTGTCTCATCTGGGAGTAAGGAACACCTCAGACCAGGGTGAGGGACTTCCCAGCCTCTCTGTCAGGAGATCAGTCACCTTGAGGAGGCCAGAGAGCTAGAGCTCTCCTTACCTTCAGGGAAGAAGGGAACTCTTAGCCTTCCTGCGTGTGCTCTTTCTAGTAACACAACCCGTGACAGCATTGCATTGTTGAGATGCATTCTTTTCATTAACATCAGCTTCACTCATGATCTGTTGAGACAAAAATCATGTTCACAAGTTCTGATTGGTTTGCGATGATATGTGCTTGGTCTAGTAATAAATTTCCACACTGGCAAAATCAGAAGTGAGAAGTCATTTGGATTTCTGCGTTAGGGTAACAAGCACACTTGTCACCATTCAGAGTGTTTTCTAGATGACCGACCGTGAAACTGGGCTTGGAGGAAAGTGCCCACCCAGCTGCTGGCCCAACATCTTGCATTGACTTTGGCACAGACAGCAGTATTGTCTGCTTCTGGAACACAGAAATAATCAACTTCTTCAGGACCAGTGTTTTGTTTTTAATGTTTTCATGTTTGAATTTTATTTTTTTAAAAAATAGAGAATTGAGGAAATTATGAAGCGGACGAGAAAGCCAGATTCGAATGCCTCAAAGGTAGTCTGTGTGTTCCTACCAGCAGTGTATAAGAATTCCTGTTGTTTTACATTCTTCCCAACTTTTTAATTTTTGCCAGTCTCTGGTGCTAATGAAATAACATTTCACATTTCCCTGATTATTAAAAAGATTGAGCATGTTTTTTCCCATCTTTAGTTAGCTTTCATGTTTTTTCTTGTGTGGAATCCTTTGTTTAGTCTTTTGCCCAAAACTTTCTAGCTGACTTATCTTTTTCTTACTCATTGGTAGTTCTTTAAATGTTCTAGATACTTCTCCTTTCTTGCTTGTATGTGTTGCAGATACCTTCTCTCAGTTTGTGGCTTATCTTTTCTTATTGCTGTTTGCTGCTACATAGATGTTCTTGATATTTCACATCGTGGAATTTTATCAATATTTTTGAATGACTAATGGAGTTGAGTCCCATATTGGCCATTTGGGGATTCACTTTGGTGAAGTGTCTTTTCAAGTCCTTTGCCCCTGTTTCTATTCAGTCACTCGCATTTTTCCTGCTGATCTGTGGGAGAATTTACAAGGTCTGCTTCTGAGCCCCTTGGGTATCTGTACTGCAGGTATCAGCCCCCAGGCTATAGTTTGCCTCACACTCTCATAATGTCCTTTGATGAACTGAAGCTTATTTTAATGAACTCAGATTTAGCATTGTTTTTTCTTTTATGGTTATTGCTTTCAGGGTCTCTCATAAGTATTTGTTTATCCCTCCCCCAATGTCTTGTCTTTTGATGGTTTGCATTCTTCTCAGATCTTTTGGGGGGCTTCCCTGGTGGCTCAGTGATAAGAATCTGCCTGCCAATGCAGGATATGGGTTCAGCCCCTGGGTGAGGAAGATCTCCTGGAGGAAATGGCAACCCACTCCAGTATTCATGCCTGGAGAATCCCAAAGACAGAGGAGCCTGGCAGGCTACAGTCCTGGGCTTGTGAAAGAGTCAGATACAACTTAAAACTAAACAACAGGTCTTTTTATCCCCAGATTCTTTGTTCTTCACCATCTGAGCTACAAAACTGATATTTTGCCTGTTTAAAATTGCCTAGTTGTGGTCATTCCATATCATTATGAAAATTTAGAATAGAAACGTCATTTCTGAAAAGTGATGGCAGTTACCCTCTCAGAGAGCAGGTAGCACATTGACTTGAGAAGTCCTGCCTCAAGCAGCAGCCAAGAACATTTTAGCCATGGTACCACCTGAGCTTAGGGCTCCAAGGAGGCAGAGCCTTTACACCATCCCAGAGCTGTTGTCCCTTGGCTCTCATTCAGGGAAGTCTACCATTTTTGGCTGTCTTTCCTTAGCTGAAAGACACAACTTGGGTCACCTGTCCTTTCGTAGATTCTTGGGGCTAAAGAGGTTAAATTCCTTTTTTACCTTTTAATTGAAATGACAAAAGTTAGCAATCAATCCAGGCATGAAATCTGTCTTCTCTGAAATAACTGTCAGGATGATTGAATGGTAGATGCAATCTTGACTTTCTTCTCTCGTTGTAGGCTACAGAAACATTGAGCGGTGATGCATATGAGGAGGACGAGGCAGATGATGAGGACGAGTCAGAAAGTGACAGTGATTCCTTTGATGACATGCGTCCATCAGGTTTGCTTGCCTTTTGAGTTCTGAAGTAAAGTCACTTAGTCGTGTCTGACTCTTTGCGACCCCATGGACTGTAGCCTACCAGGCTTCTCTGTCCATGGGATTTTCCAGGCAAGAGTACTGGAGTGGGTTGCCATTTCCTTCTCCAGGGGATCTTCCTGACCCAGGGATCGAACCCAGGTCTCCCGCATTGCAAGCGGACTCTTTACCCTCTGAGCCACCAGGGGAGTTCAAAATAACACTGTGACCCCGACGTGATTTGAACACGCAACCTTCTGATCTGGAGTCAGACACGCTACCATTGTGCCACAAGGCCTTCCCTTTGAGTTCTGTTCGTCACCATTTAGGAGCTAGACTGTCTAGGTTCATCCAGACTTCCTCTGCTTGTGAGCTGTTTGACTTTGAGCAAGTTACTTAACCTCTCTGTGTTCAGTTTTCCTATCTGAAAAGGGGGAAGCTAATATTGTTCTCCTGGGGTGGGCATGAGATTGCAGTGAGATCCCGAAGTCCTAAGAATGGTGCTTGACACATAGTAAACTCTCAATAAATATTAGCTGCTACAACAACTGTTCTTTTGTTTTGTGCTAAGAGACTGTAGATGGCAGCTCTTTCTCAGCTCAGTGTGAGGCTTACTAGCATCTTACAGTTTAGGACCCTGTGTGGCATTCATGACTGACCACAGGTAGAATGCCACTCCCTGCCTCACCTCAGAGAAAATGAGGTGTTGAGTCTCATTCCCTGGTGAGTGTGAACCATAGTAATGGCATTTGAGAAAACACAGTTGGTCCACCCTTTATGCCTTAGCGGGTATCAGGCACATGGGAACCCTGCTAGCTACTGGGGCCTCGAGGAACCTCAGCCAATGGGGAGCCAGACATGAGCAGATGGTGGTGCTGCCACATGCTGGTTGCACTAAAAGGAGTTAGGCCAGAATGTCACTAGAACAGGAGCAGGAGCAGCAGAGGGGTAGGCTGGGCCTTAGGCCATTGAGAAAGGTTAAGATCAGAGGTGAGACTAAAATGAGAGGGTCACCAGAAAGAGGGACAAGAAACACGGAGCTGTCCTGCCCTCTAGCCATCATTACTTGCTGGCAGAGGAGAGAGGGCATGTTCCTTCAAGGTGGCCCTTGGTGCTTTCAGAGCACAGTGGGCTTTTGCTCTGACCCTGCCTCCCCAGAGTCCTGCCTCCAGACAACTCCTGTCTTCAGGTAGACATCCCTTGCCCAGACTGGCAGGCTCACAGCCTTCACTTTGCTTGTCTTTATTGTTGAAACTCCAATTTTAATCTTGCTGCCTTTTTTTTTTTTACCTCTAGCTACTATAAATGGCATGGATTCATCCACAAAACCAAAAACACACTTTAAACATGTGAAGAACACTAGCAAGTTTTTAGATGTGACTTCTAGCCACATCCATAAAGAGACAAAAGCATTTTTAAATACTGACATGAAAACCTTTGGACCAAAAGGAGTGAAAGACCCTTTGAATCAGACAAAGAGTACCAGGTGAGTCACTCAATGAGTTTATCAGAATACACCTGGGAGGGGTTATGATTGGCATCCTTAGAATGATGCACAAGATTACTGACTGCACTCTTAGTTTGTCCCAAACACTATGTCAAGTGCTCTATAGGAACAAACTCAGTAAGGATGAGCATCCCCCTCCTTACAGACTTTGAAGACTGAGGCATGGGCTTCCCTGGTGGCTCAGTGGTGAAGAATCCACCTGCCAGTACAGGAGACGTAGGTTTGATCCTTGATCTGGCAGATCCCCCTTACCCTGCAACAACGAAGCCCAGGCACCGCAATTATTGAACCTGTGCTCTAGAGCCTGGAAGCCACAACTAATGAGCCCCACTTGCCACAACTACTAGGGTGTGGCCCTTGCTCCCCGCAACTAGAGAAAAGCCCGTGTAGCAACAGATTCCAGCACATCTAAAAAAAAAACAATTATTTTTTAATGAAAGAAAACAGAAATGGAGAGATTATGAGCCTTATTCAACCCAGCATCCCACAGTTCAAGGGCAGAACGTAAATTCAACCCAGAAATACCTGATTCCATTCTGAGTTTTTATTCACACTGGTTAGTGTTGTCTCATACAATCAGGGAAGGGGACGTTGAGTGACTGCAGTGTAACAGACATTTTATCTGTCTAAATTCCCATTGCAACTCTGGGCATGATGTTAAAGTCGTCATTGTACATTTGGGAAACTGAGGGTCAGAGGTAAGGTCAGAAGAACAGGACCAAATTCTTAGAAAGGAAGGCTCATTGGGTGATTGCCTGAAAAAGAGTGTTACTTGCCACTGAGGAAAGATATCTGGGAGCCATTTTATAGTGTAACCTTGAAAGTGACATTACAATTTCTGCTATAAATACCACCATTTCAGAAGGGGAAACTGATTTTTTTTTTAAATCCCAGAGACCAAACAACTCAGATAATTCATGATCTAGCTAAATTTGATTTGAAGGTTAAACTCTTCTAAACTTCAGTTATTTCTATCATCAATTTTGTGGACCACAGTTATCCTCTGAATATGAGTTTTAGTGTATTAAAATAATAAAGCTTCTGTCAGGCAAAGCCTTGGTTTGGGGACAGTCAGGATTATAACCAAATATCTCTTTCCAGATCCTCCACCAAAAGACCAACCAACCGAGCAGCAAAAACTGGAAAGGTGGAAATCAGCAGCACTGTGGGACCTACCAAGAGTTCCCGTTCAGAGGTACAGAAGTGGGTATGCGACCAAATTATTGACTTCTCAAGAGAGGCAAAACCACCTGGGTCCAGTTTCCCTCCTGAGAGCCCAAAACTCCAGCCGAGAGGCTCCATGACATCCTGCCTGAATCACCGGCCACCTGTAGACAACAAAAACAGAAGCCAGTCTGTGCCTGCTCCATCAGGTAAGGCCTTCACCCATTTCCACAACCCTCCTCTGTTTCCAGCTGTGCCAGAGCTTGGCACCATGTAACTTTGGAGGCGAGGGAGAAGACAGTGGTGGGTCTAAAGCTAGGTTGAAGAGCCCCCTATTAGTTAGTTTCGAGAACATTCATGACATGACCAATTGTTAATATACAGAGTAGGTTCGTTTCAAACAGTGGACTCCTCTGCACTCCTGATCCACTGGCTGCTCTTCAGCGCTCAGGTCATTTAGGGCGGCGGTGGCGGTGGTATAGTTGCTGCTGCTGCTGCTAAGTCACTTCAGTCGTGTCCGACTCTGTGCGACCCCGTAGATGGCAGCCCACGAGGCTCCCCCGTCCCTGGGATTCTCCAGGCAAGAACACTGGAGTGGGTTGCCATTTCCTTCTGCAATGCATGAAAGTGAAAAGTCAAAGTCGCTCAGTCGTGTTCAACTCTTAGAGACCCCATGGACGGTGGCCCACCGGGCTCCTCAGTCCGTGGGATTTTCCAGGCAAGAGTGCTGGAGTGGGGTTCTATTGCAAGTCATGTTCAACTCTTGCAACCCCATGGACTGTACCCCGCCAGGCTCCTCTGTACATGGAATTCTCCAGGCAAGGATACTGCAGTGCTTTGCTATTGCCTTCTCCAATTTAGGACAGAGGGTTGGTGAATTTTTTGGAATTAGTCCCTCAATTTGTGTATCCAAAACCAAAAGGCCTAAGTTTTTCTTTCCTTGAGAAGCTCTGTTTGAAATTGAGAGGCAGCTTCGACCCATTTGGAGGTTGGGGAGCATTTATAAGAGCACCAGTATGGCAGCAACTTGGGGTGGAGGGCCTGCTGCTGAGGGTCCCAGGCTGGCCTCAGTGTGGGNCATGGGCTGATGTGAAGTATGATTATATACAAGCTACATTTTAAGTATGTGTTATTTCAGGATCTCCCTGCCATGGCTTACTCATACTAGTTACTGAAATCATCTATGCTTCCATGATGAAATATGCTCAGATGTGTTGTGGCATGCATACTTACCTCAACATTGTTTTCAGGTATATGAGTTCAGTCTGCTTTCCAAGTTAGCCCATGAAATGAGTAGATAAGTAGGTGAGTGTGACAAGTTATACATCTTGGATGCTTGATGAAATTTTAGTGCTGCCCATGGGAAACATTGAAGGCAAAAGTAGAAGGGGGAGGGAGAGGATGAGATGGTTAGATAGCATCACTGACTCAACGGACATGAGTTTGAGCAAACTCTAGGAGATAGTGAAAGACAGAGGAGTCTGGTGTGCTGCAGCCCATGGGGTTGCAAAGAGTCATACGACTTAGTGACTTAACAACATTGGTATAGTCCCTCAACGGGGTGTCCTGGAAGTTTTAGTGCAGTTTTAAGCTTTAAATATAAATATATTTTTATTGAGCACCTACAAGATTACTAGATACAAAATCTCAGCTCGCTCTACCACTTATGAGACAAGCCAAAGAGCTAAGCATGAAGGGTAGGGTTGTGGGGAGTATAGGCTTTGGAATGGAACAGAGTGAAAGGGTAGAGACAAGAAAGCAGAGAGCTACCCAGGACATGAGGTAGGACCTCCCTGACAACCTTGAACAATTTCAGTCTAAGTCACCAAATTTAGAAAATGCTGAGTATCTGGATTTCTTGTGGGAAATGGCAAAACTTCTCTGGGTTGGACCCAGGACAACCAAAATGGCAGGCACAAGTATCCAAGAGCATGGAGGCACTGAAGTATGCAGATGTGAAAGCACAGAAATCCTCTGCAGAGTGCAGAGGCATGGGCTGGAATTGCGGGTACAGCAAGCCCATATCTGGGCTATGCCTTCGTTAGACAGTATGGACTCCCTTTGAATCTGTGAAACAAAGTCGACTAGGCAGTGGCCTTTCTTTCTTTATCAGATCTCAGATTCTTCACAATGACAGCTAACGTGTACTGAGTGCCTTCCTTCTATGTTCTAGGCTGTTTACAACCATGCATTATTTCCTCTATTCAGGCCAACATCTGAAAAAAGGCTGTATAGCTGAAGGATCTGAGCTCAGAGAAGTTATTAATAAGCAACTTACCCCAGTTTCCATAGCTCATGACTCCATGCTTCTTCTATTAAAGTACACTGCCTCACATGTCTCATTCCACAGCTGTCTTCTATTTTCAAAAGGAATTGCTGACTTTTGCTTCTTTCCCCTTAACACTCTGCCTAACATCATCTCCTTATCTTGGTCAATTTTTTTCTAGCATCGTGAATAGAGACCCTTGTCAACTGTTGTAACCCAACAGGTACAAAGAATACAGGTACCCTGGTTGCCAAGACAGAAGCTACGAACTACCCTTACCTCTGCCCACAGACTCACTAAGTCATAGGTTCCTCTTGGTATCACCGAGGCCATCTCAAGCTTCTGGAGCATGGAAAATGCTCCTGCTATTGAAAGAATAAAACAAACTCATTCATACATAGTATTGACATCTAGCAGGTAGTTTACTAAGTGGTCTTGTGTGCGTGTGTGTGCTTAGTTGCTCAGTCGTGTCCGACTCTGTGTGACCCCAAGGATGGCAGCCACAGACTCCTCTGTTCATGGGATTCTCCAGGCAAGAATACTGGAGTGGGTGGTCTTGACTAATAGGTAATTTAGTAATTTTTATTTTTATAATGTGGGTTGTGGGGTGGAGTGGAGGAGAAATATAGGACAATTTTTCTGTGGTTGATTCTGTAAGTTTATGTGGGGAATCAGGGCAGGAGAAGATCTATTTCCTGGGCTTTGAACAAAGATTTCTGGCCAGGCCTGCTAGGCCTGCCACAGACTCGTCATAGTCCAGCAACCTCATTGTACAAATGGGTGAGTTTTGAGGCCCAGGCTGAAGAAAGGATTGGCCTGAGGTCATAGAGCTAGTTAGTGGGACAGTTCCTTCTTTTGCAAACAGTGCTCTAGGCGATTAAAACTCTGTCTCTGCTCCGCGACCAAATGCCTGCAATTATGATTCCTATTGCTTAATTTTTTTCCAAAATGAGCTATGGTAAGAACAGGAGGGGAGCTCTGGGCAAAGGCTTCCAAAATTAAGCAATACAACATAGCTGAACATGGCTGAACAATCTAGGATGAACGGTCTGGCCTTCAATACCTTTGTATGAAATGGCAACGCACTCCAGTGTTCTTGCCTGGAGAATCCCAAGGACAGGGGAACCTGGTGGGCTGCTGTCTATGGGGTCACATAGAGTCGGACACGACTGAAGTGACTTAGCAGCAGCAGCAGCATGCCTGGATTTGACAGGTGTCTCGACTGTCAGTGAATGAGAATACTGCTGAAACCTTGTTCGTGTTCAGTCCTGTTTTAGCCACATTTTCCAGTCTCAGTGCTTGCCTCAGGGTGTTGGGAGAACTAGGCCATATTCCCCACTCCTTTCAAAAGACTTCTCTGGTGATCCAGTGGCTAAGACTCCATGCCCCCAGTGCAGGGGGCACAGGTTCCATCCCTGGTCAGGGAACTAGAGCCCAAATGCCACAAGTAAGAGTTCACTGCATGCCTCAACTAAAAATCCCATGTGCCGCAATTAAGACCTAGGGCAGCCAAATAAATATTTTAAAAATTATTTTGAAAAAGGTCCTTCTCAAGCGCAGCTCAGGTCAGAAGGAGCAAGTGTGCATCAAGGCTATGTGCCCAAATCCTAATCCCAAGACTACCAGTGCCAGTACCTTGCTGACAGCCTCTCTCCTGAAGTCGCTCACGTAGGCTCTACCAAAAGAGAGACCATTTGCTGACCCATGACTCTGTGCATGTCACAAGGCTAGGACATGAAGATATGGGGTTGAACTGTGGCTGTCCTCAGTGAGCTCCCAGTCAAGTAGGTCAAGCAGACACTAAACAATGCCATAGGTCAGTGCAACAGAGGCCCCAACAATACATCAGGCACAGGGGTGAGAAGGTGGATAAGACCCTGTCCAGCACTCACCGCCTCACAGACACACAGGAAAACAGTAACAGTAATGGCTTTAACTACTGGGAAAGAGATCTGCTTGGGGAGCTAGGGGAACTCTGAAGAGAGGGGTCTAAAGGAAGTGTTGGTCACAACACACTGAGAAAGTCCTGGAAAATCACCAATTGGATGGAGGCAGTAAAGATCCCTGTTCTGTGCTTCCACTGAGAAATCAGATTAGCTGCCAGCCACAGAGCCTCAGGCCAGTTTCTGGGTGCTTGGAGCAAGGACAAGGAAACTCAGGAGAAGCTTTTGCTTTTCTAGTTGCAGGCACAATTGTGACGCAAACTAGTTTATCTGCCCTTCCTGAGCCTCCTCCCAGGATCTGTTCCAGTTGCAATTTCTCCTTATCTGAAAGGCCTTTTCCAGAAAGAAGCTTAGATAAATCCATTCTATGTGAACAACTGGTAAGAGCAGTGCCTCCCAGATTGTCTGAGAATAAGAATCATCTGGTGTCATTCCAAATTGTATTTTTGATCTTGTTTTTCTCGTGCTGTGATATTGTGACTTATAAGAAATATATATTTGGTCTTCCTCCCCATTTCTGGTTGTTGTTGTTCAGTCACTAAGTCATGTCCAACTCTTGGTGACCCCATGGACTGCAGCACACCAGGCTTCCCTGTCCTGCACTATCTCCCAGAGTTTGCTCAAACTCATGTCCATTGAGTCAGTGAAGCCATCCGGCCATTTCATTTTCTTTCACCCTCTTCTTCTCCTGCCCTCAATCTTTCCCAGCATCAGAGTCCTTTCCAGTGAGTCAGCTCTTTGCATCAGGTGGCCAAAGCATTGGAGCTTCAACACCAGCCCTTCCAGTGAATATTTAGGGTTGATTTCCTTTAGGATTGACTGGTTTGATCTCCTTTCTGTCCAAGGGACTCTCAAGAGGCTTCTCCAGCACCACAGTTTGAAAGCATTAATTCTTTGGTGCTCAGCCTTCTTTATGGTCCAACTCTCACATCCATACATGACTACTGGAAAAACCATAGCTTTGACTATATGAGCCTTTGTCAGCAAAGTGATTTCTCTGCTTTTTAATACATTGTCTAGGTTTGTCATAGCTTTTCTACCAATGAGCAAATTCTTTTAATTTCGTGGCTGCAGTCACTATCTGCAGTAATTTTGGAGCTCAAGAGAATAAAGTCTGTCACTGTTTCCAGTTTTCCTCCTTCTGTTTGCCATGAAGTGATGGGACCAGATGCTATGATCCTAGTTTTTTGAATGTTGAGTTTTAAGTCAGCCTCTGCACTCTTCTCTTTCACCTTCATTAAGAGGGTCTTTAGTTCCTCTTTGCTTTCTGCCATTAGAGTGGTATCATCTGCATATCTGAGGTTATTGATATTTCTCCTGGCAATCTTGATTCCAGCTTGTGCTTCATCCAGCCTGGCATTTCAAATGATGTACTCTGCATATAAGTTAAATAAGCAGGGAGACAATATACAGCCTTAATGTATGCCTTTCCCAATTTGGAACCAGTCCATTGTTCCATGTCCGGTTCTAACTGTTGCTTCTTGTTGTGCATACAGGTTTCTCAGGAGACAGGTCAGGTGGTCTGGTATTCCCATTTCTTTAAGAATTTTCCAGTTTGTTATGATCTACATAGTCAAAGGCTTTAGAGCAGTCAATGAAGCACAAGTAGATGCTTTTCTAGAATTCCCTTGCTTTTTGAATATTCAACAGATGTTGGCAATTTGATCTCAGAGTTCCTAAAACTCTTGAAATATCCTAAGTGATGAGAGCAATAAAAGTGTCTGGATATTCATAACAAACCCCTTTCAACCCATCTGAGTTTATGTTAATGTGGTCACTTTTGGAAAACTCATAAGGATGGGGACCTCCAGAGGCAAGAGGGGCTGGAGGTTGAGTCAATCACGAGTGGCCAATAATTTAGTCTATCAGGATTATTTAATGAAACCTCTATGAAGACCCAAAAGGACAGGGTTCAGAGGACTCTCAGGTTGGTGAACCAGAACATTTCCATGTGCCACCATTCTGGGTCCCAAACTGCATGAGGACAGGAGCTCTTTTTTGTTCAGGACCTTGCCCTATGTATCTCTTCATCTGGCCATTGGTTCATATTCTCTAGTATACTTTGTAATAAATCTGTAATCTAGTGACTAAACTGATTTTCTGAATTCTGTGAGCTGTTTTAGCAAATTAATTGAACCCAAAGGAGGGGGTCATTGAAACCTCTATTTTATAGAAAATTGGTAAAAAGTACAGGTGATAACCTGGACTTGTGTTTGATATCTGAAGTGGAGTGTGGTCTTATGGGACTGATCTCTTAACCTGTGGCATCTGACACAATCTCTGGGTGGGTAGTGTCAGAGTTGAGTTGAATTGTGAGTAGACAGTGTCAGAGTGGGATTGAATTATAGGACACCCAGCTGGTGTCAGGCAATTGGTCAGTGGCATGGAAAAGCCCACACTTGAGAATTTTTGGAGCAGAATCTTACCTGGAAATTCTTATTCAGTAAGTCTGGGTACATTCTGGAAGTCTGGGTTTTTTTTTGTTTTGTGTGTGTGTATTTTCCTAGAGATTTTTTAAAATTTATTTTTAATTGAAGGACCTATTTGCAGGGCATCAATGGAGAAGCAGACATAGATAACAGACTTATGGACATGGGAGGTGAGGGGGGGAAGGAAGGAGAGAGTGGGACAAATGGAGAGAGTAACATGGAAACATATACACTACCATATGTAAAATAGCCAATGGGAAATTTCTGTATGACTCTGCAAATTCATTTTTTATCAAGGGCTTTGTGAACAAAGTAGAAGAAAGAGCATTGCTCACCACTCAGTTTTACAAGTGTTAAGTCATAACCAACTGCATTTGCTGATGGACAGTGTACCCTGAGATGAAATCAGGATTAGAACAGAATGAGGCACTCTTTGCTTCGGACAAGCAGACACTGTGGATATTTAGATGCATGTCTCAGGAAGAATGTCAATGACTCCAGATTCTTCCATCTCTCATATATAAGAAAGCATACTTAAAATCATTAACTTGAGATATCCATTCTTTGTGAATAACAATAATCTTTTACCAAGAATGTATGCTTGACTGCTCATGTCTCCTAGCTGAAAGTTGTGGATAAACTGGTTTCACCCCTACCACTTTGGAGCATTTTCCTCAAGTGAATGGTTGTTTCCCTGACTATAGTCCTCAGGCAAGACAACAAATAAAATTTAAACTCACGACTCTTATGTTGTATGTTTTTCTTTAAGTCAAGAGCTTCAGGTTAAAAAAAAAAGTTTCAGGTAATTCTTTAGGCAAATTTGGGAAACCATGATTAAAAGCATTGTCTCCAGGAATTCACAATAAAGGCTTTGATT
Organism: Capra hircus; assembly: GCF_001704415.2. NCBI lineage: Eukaryota > Metazoa > Chordata > Mammalia > Artiodactyla > Bovidae > Capra > Capra hircus. Next base: position 10,636,506 of record NW_017189517.1, read on the forward strand.
CCTAATGTGGAATATCAAACACACATATCTGAGTGATAGAGTATAAAGGTTTTAAAACATAATAATAAAATAGACAGTACTCTGGAAGAACATCCCATAATTACATTATCACATATACTATAAATATTAGCACATGAGAACCTTCTAGCACCCTGGTAAACTGGGTAGGCCAAGGATTCTTGTCCCGATTTTAGGGATGAGGAAACCACACCAGAGTATAGCTTGTAATGTAACTGGAGAGAAAACAAACATGCATTAAATGATGCAAGGACAACACAAAGTAAGATACTTGCTTTTGTAAAAGGATACTTTGTAACACGGTTTACAACGTCTGAAGGGATGTGGATGGAAACCAACAGTAGACTGAAGCAGATAGGAGTCTGAAGCTTCCCAAGAGTAGGAGATACAGATATGTGTTTGGAAACTCGGTTATTTTCTATGGCACCATGAAGTTTTTCTACACTGCATTGTCATGTGAACTATACCAGTTACATGTTCCACAACTACATATTGTACCACAAACCAGTCTGACCTGCAAGGGAAGTATAAGCTTTGGTCCTTTTGCAATGCTCTGCTGCCTAACCAGTTTGTGTTTGCAAAATGGCACGTGATCTGGTCAAGATGGAGATATCCTAGTAAAGGGAGGGTGGTGGTTATATGAGGTTTTGCCTGGGATCCTTACTAGGCCTACCTAGGGCTTCAGATTCAGTAAAGTTGAAGGATTTCATCCAATTGTATCATGTCTTTTCTGGATCAGGCATTCTGCTGCCAGCTACGGGTGGGGTTTGAGAAATTCCTAGTCTAGGCAGGAGAGAAAGGAAGACATATACATGACCAGTGATTACCTAAGGCAGGAAGAATTCCAAAGCAGAATAAGTAACATTACATGGTGGTGGGGCAGGAGTTAATTGTGATCATGGCCAATCCTGGAGGGTTTACTGGAGGAAGTGACATTTTCACTGGGTATTGAAAGATAGATAGGTACTGCAAAGACAGAAGGGCATTTTAATTGTGGGAATCTTGGAGTAAAGGTATCCGAAGCCTGAGCCCAAGGGAAATCTACTGGCAGCCCATTGCTTGGATAGGACAATTGGAAGAAATCCTTTAGGCCTTCTACTTGTAAGGAGGGGACCCAGAGTGGCTGTACCTTATTCTCCTTAATGGACATCATTAAAATTTAATTTTGAAAATTCTCTCTTTAATGATACTCCAAGGAGAGATGGTTTGATGGTATCACTGACTCAGTGGATATGAGGTTGAGCAAACTCCAGGAGATAGTAAAGGACAGGGAAGCCTGGTGTGCAGCAGTCCATGGGATTGCAAAGGGTCGGACACGACTTAGCAACTGAACAATAACAAAAGGGGCCTATGAGCATTACTGATAGTGTGGCCTCTCAGTGGGGAATATTTGGGGCAGCCGGTGCTGGTTGAGTTGTCCCAGGCCCTACTATCTTCCATGAATGGCAGTTGATGGGCTCAAATATTGAGTTATCAGAAAAGGATTGCAGAGGACCTCATATAAAATGCTAAGGGGTTTTAGAGACGACCCAGAGGGATGGTACGGGGAGGGAGGAGGGAGAGGGGTTCAGGATGGGGAACACGTGTATACCTGTGGCAGATTCATGTTGATGTATGGCAAAACCAATACAATATTGTAAAGTAATTAACCACCAATTAAAATAAATAAATTTATATTAAAAAAAGAAAGGTTTTAAGCAGAAGAGTAATATGTTGCATATATATCTTAAATCCCTCTGGTTGCTGTCTGGGAGGTGGTTTAGACAAAGACAAGAGTGGAAGGAGAGAGTCTAATCAGGAGGCTACTGCAATGGTTCAAGCAAAAAATCATGGGGCTGAAACAGAGCCTATAGCACTGAGGATAGCTTGGAGAAAGAGGTAGTTAACAAGACGCCTCAGAGGTAGAATTAACTAGCTTCTGTCCTCAGAGTGTGTGTGTGTGTGTGTGCGTAGGGGAATAAGTCAAGGATCACTGCCTAACAAGTGCAACGAGAGACTGTCTTCTGTAAGAGTTCACATTCTCCTCAAGGGGTAGCAGGAAAGAGAGGAGGGGCAGATCAGAGAGAGCAGGGAGAAACCCAGAGACCAGGTGGCAAGCAAGGAAGCCCCGCCCCTGGATCCGGCCCCGCCCCCGACTCCACCTCTTCTCCTTCTTCCGACCCACCCCGCAACTGCAGCTCATCCTCGAGGGCGGAGAGAGGTGGTATTTGAGTCCTCCGGTATCCCAGCAGGCAGTGCAGCTTAGAGATGCTGACAAAGGACCGGAGGGAGCAATCGCAGCTGCTTTCCGAGGAGCCGGTGTTGCCGAGGTGAGAGTCCCCTACCGTCCCGTCACCCACTTTCTCCGACTTCGCGAAGACGTGGAAGTTACGTTGCCGAGAGACCCGGCGGAAAGAATGAGCCGTACCCAAACCCGGAGCTTGGCTCTGTGACTGACAGCCGGGCTCCGCGGCTCCGGGACGCGGGTGGGAGGTGGGGGGAAGGCAGATGGAGTCTTTGCTGCCCCATCTCTGACTGTCAATTGCCTCGCCGATCGCGGATCTCCGCCCCAGGGTCGGGCCGGCTTGTGTGTGTTTCGCTTTTGCCCGGGCGGAGGCAGCTGGCTCGGGATCCTCCCGGTGCCTGCCAGACAGAGTTCGGTTGCCCCGGGGATGAGACTCCAGGGACAACTCTTTAGCGGATGTTTCGAGGAGGGCTAGGGGAGGGAGGTCGACACCTTCTTCGGGCTGTCATCGTCCTCGCCCTTCCTCCCAGCCCAGCCCGTCCCCGCGGCGAGCAATTGGAAGGAAATCGGCTGGGCTGGAGCGAGGAGTCCCGGGATCGCTGGAGGGCGATGAAAGTGGGGCGGAGAGGCTGAGAGTGACAGGAAACGCCTTCTTGAAATATCAATAATGGGGGGGGGTTGGTAAGGGGTACGTGGCCTGTATCTTTTCCTTTCCTGGACCTCCGCACGAATCCTGATGGTTGCACCAGCTGCTCGGCTGTAAACAGGCTCACATGACCGGTTTCACATGGAGCCGGCCAGTGTGGGGACGAGGGCTGGAAAGGCAGGGCCCCAACCTGGTGGAGCTGAAGTCCTAAGATGGACCGTTTGATCTCCCTGCTCAGCCTTCCAACCCTTCGTCAATGCTCTGTGGTGTCCCCCCTGGATAAAGTAGCTGACATCTCTCCTCTCTGGACTGAAGTAGCATTTCTGTCCCAGTAGAATCGAGGAGACCTAACTTGGGGGAAAAAAGTCCGGATTTTTTTTTTAATCTTTGAGGGCGCTAAAGAGGACAGAAACCTGAAAAATTGGGTCCTTTGGATCTTGCCTAAAAAACAGTAGTGTACTTTCAGAATGCATTGTGTTAATGTGAATTCCAGACAGAAGGGGAAAATCTACTTCTTCAGGCAGGGCACACACGGGAGTAATACATTCTTGATGATGAAATTCTTGTCCACTTGTTTCCTCTAAGTGCTGGGAAATCTCTGCGGAGAAAATATCACATACAGGATATTGAATAGGGGATAGACACCAGCTTTTAGATTACACGTATATTTGCTTATAAAGCAGTGGGAAGTTTGGAAAACAGGAAACAGGGCCAAATGTTCCTTTCAAGTTGTTCATGTCTTCTTATCCAAACAGGATTCAAGATTAAGCTAGTTTCTGAAGCATTTCTAGAACTCTCAGAATAAGACGTTTACTCACATACCAGGATCTTTGAAATTCTTCAATTCTTTTTATTTATAAAATATATTTAAATGTAATGGACAGTATTCAGTACAAAATTACCATGTTATAGGCAAAGATAGGAAATAGAACAAATAGCTTGTAACATAATGCATTTTTCTCCCCTTAAATTGTTCTTGCACATTTTCTTCCTAAATTTTTTGCTTTCAATTTTTTTTAATGGATCTTTTACATTTAACTCGAATTTCTGAAAAGCAGAAAACAAGAAACTGCAAGAAAAGCTTCCCATGTCTCTAATAGCTCAATAAAGTAATTCATTCTTTTTTCTGATTTTAAAAAGTTTAAAATGAAAGAGAAATTTTAAATCTTGTCTGAAACAGATTATTAGTGTTCTGAATCTTGTTTTGCCACTTTGTAGCATTCTGGAGAACCTTGCCCTACAATAAACAGATTAAGTGATTTATTCTTTGAGGCCCTCCATTTCTTCATCTGTAATGTGAAAGTTTTGTTTTAATTCCCAGAGCCCCTTATAGCGCCCAAATTCCACAAAATAGGGCAGTTTTTGATTGGGCAGTATTCTTGGATAAAATAAGCTGGTTAAATAAGCCAAGATGTTGATATCAACTAAAAGGAACATACAGTACATAACAAGAAGTACCCAGAGTCCTAATAGAAATAGGAATCGCATTCTGCAAAATTCTCATTAGGTAATTTGGTAAGTTAACCATGTAGGTTGACCTGTACCTTTCTCTCCCTCCTCTCTGTCAGGAAATTGAAGATTGCTTCAGCTAAATCCTGCCTCCAAAATTAGAAATAACAGTTCCACCTGACTTTCTTGACCTTCAGGGCATAGTACAAAGTCTGATTCTTTTACTCATTCCAGCTTCTACCTGAATTAAACGGGCTATGTGATCAGTGATGAAATTAGAATAAAAAGGCTATAGCAGGTTTTCATCTTGGCAGTACCTTGATTAGATCATCAGAACAAGTATCAGGTTTTCAAAATTGCCTTTTGCCAGCACATTCAGAAACTATCAGTCAGTCTCAGGGATTGATTCATACTAACCAAACTCACAAAAGATTTCTATGTTAATATGAATACCAGTTTATTAACTTCAAGGGAGATGTAGAACGGCCAAGCAGATCAGAAGATTCATGTACATGCCAGGGCACGCTTTGCTCTTGACCCTGTGGGAACACATAGAAATTGCTCTTGACTTCCCCTTTTTTCTAGTCTGTGTGGCTTACTTCTTAAAACAGTCAGTAATTGATACCAGTGGACAAGATTATAGCTTGCTTTTTATATAAAAACCATTTTGGTCACACTTATATGGATATATCCTAGTCACCTGATTCAACTTGAGCTGCCTGAAAAACATCTTTAAAATCTGTTTCTTCTCCATTACTCCTGCCTTAGTGTAGCCCCTCACCTCTCCATGCCACATTCATTTAATATTTTTTTTTATGGTAGCTACTTTGGAGTCAAGCCCTGTGCTTGAGTGGTAAGTGGCAACCAGTCTCCTACTTCTGATCATATCCAGTCAGTTCCTTGTTCTAAATCCTTCCAAGGTTCCCTTGGCCTGCAGCAGTGGTTCTCAAAGCATTGTGTGCTTCAGAATCATTTGGAGGGCTTATTAAAACCAGAGAGCTGGGCCCCAACCCTAGAATTTCTGATTCAATAGGTCTAAGGTGGGACCCAAGTATTTGCATTTCTAGCAAGTTCCTAGGTGAAGCTGCTGCTGGTGGTCTGGTACCACATTTTGAGAAATGCTGGCATCCAGGATCAAGTCTAAACCTCTCAAACTTGACTTAGAAGATTTTCACCATCTGCCTCCAGCTTACCTTTCCAGACTTCTCTTTTGCTGCTCCCCCACACATGCTATTTTTTAACCATAGGCAATGCTAAAGCTCATTTTAAGAGTCCCTTTCATGCCTCCACAAATACTCTTCCTTGGAATTCACCCCCATCTCCCTCCACTCCTACTGCAAACCCCTATTTAAGGCAGACTGTCACTTTCTTTATGATCCCAGAGCATTTTGTATCTATCAGCATTTTAATTCTTCTCACATCATATCCTAATTACTGTGTATATCCATTTTTCGTACTAGACTGAGTTTTTGGAGGGCTGAGACCATGATTTCATCTTTTCTCCGTATTCCTTAGCACAGTGCCTGGTATATAATAAGTGCTCAGTAAATGTTTGTTGAAATAATTTGTGATCCTCAAACTTCTGAGAGTGCTCTACATAGCAACATGTGTATTTCATATAGTTAATTAATATGGACTTTGAGAATTGTACATACATCTTGAAATAACTGAAGACATATTGGGATTTTGTAAAACAAAGGTTGCAAATAACTAGTTAGAAAGAAATGTTTTTAGAAAGACATTATTGGAGGGCATCCTTAGTTCTTTTATTTATTTATTTATTAGCCATGCCACACAGCATGCAGGATCTTAGTTCCCTGACAAGAGAGCAAACCCATGCCCCCTGCACAGAGGCCTCATCACTGGACCACCAGGGAATTCCCCATCCTTATTTCTTTTAAACCTTAAAACGTACACTACTTAACTTTTACATCTTAAATATGTAATAGCCTAGCAATACATATCATTTATAGCAGTCAATCTTGTAAGATATCAAATTATACAAAAAAAAACTAGAAAGTTTATAAAAACAAAATTGCCTAATATTGAGCAGTGAACCATCTAATACAGCGTGAACATTAGAACATTGCTTGTGAAAGAGTCAATTTTAGGAACAGACCAGCCATTAAAAAGCCTAACAGATAATACTAGAAGCTCAGAGATGAGGAAGGCTGACTTTATGAAATGGGAAGGAAAGAGAGGTTTTAATACCAGTGAGAGTAAAGCAAAAGAACATATTGCTCTTCACTATATACTATTTAGTTGGCCACTGGCAGAGACTGCACCATGTATGGAAGAAAGAGATAGCCCCTATGCCCAGATAAAAGGGAACTGGCCTGAAGGTGGAGCTGGATGCCCTAATCAGTAGACACAAGAGCCAGGGACAGGTAGTAAGTAGTGGTACACTGTAGCCATGCAGATGGGTTACTAGTTTCTGGGGCAGCCTGTACTTCGAATCATGCTTAACTGTTTCAAACTTTGAACCAGTTTGATACAAGAATCCCCAAGAATTACTTTTTTCATTTTTCTTGCAGCCTCCTATCCCTGGCAAAAAGGGTAGGTGGTGGGGAGGGCAAACGTCCCTGTGTATCTCAGAGCCTTGTCTTGCCCTTCCTCTGGTCCATCCTAAGTGACAGGGACAGAAAATGGTCACACTTTGGAGTATCAGTCTCCTCCCAGAACTGAGGGTAGAAAGTATAGGTGCCGATTTCAGTGTGTTGAGGCTCGCTCGCTCTTTTTTTTTTTTAGAGGGAGAGTAGTTTGCAAACTGGTTACAAGGTGGTGTGCACACATAAGGTTTTCTTTCAAATTTCATTAATGTTTGCATTTCTGTGCTTTGGATACAGAGGAAAAGGATGAGGCAGTTTCCGGTACCAAGAGCTCTGAGTGGTATCGTCTCTGTAAGGTCGGGGGTATATTAGAGCCTCAGATTTCTAAACCCTGCTGGCCTAGTTGGGCATGGAGGAAGGAGGCAGGGATGATGAGGAGAGGGAAGTGGGAAGGAGGGAGGAGGGGAGAGGCAGCTGGGAGTGCTGATGGTCTCCCTTCTTCTCTTATCCCAGCCCATGGCAAGTAGCCACCATAGATTTACTGTTCCTCTAATTGGGATCAGTTGCCTGTCTTTTGCGGATGAAGGGTGTTCAGCTATGGGGAAAGGGAGCTGATGGAGGAGCCAGTTATTAGTGGACACCTGTAGGTTAACTGCTGAGTTCAGTATCTTCTAATGCCTAACACTGATCTCTAGTCTTCAGATGCAAAAAACAAAACAGCAAAACAAAACAAACACAACCCCAGAGAAAAACAATATAGCATTATGCCTGAAATCTGGAGAGTCATAATGTCAAATTATTCACTCTATGCAATAAGTACATTAAAAAAATAATGCAATAAAATTACTGAGATCCTTGTAGATTAGAGCAGTAGATGAAGTCAACAAAGAGGGGACATTTGAAGTAGGCTTTGAAGAATGTGTAAAATATTGGTGTCCAGAGAGGAAGAATAAAGTAAAGTTTGGTTGTGCTGTGCTTAGTTGCTCAATCGTGTCTGACTTAGACCCCATGAACTGTAGTGTGCTAGGCTCCTCTGTCCATGGGGATTCTCTAGGCAAGAATACTGGAGTGGATTGCCATGGCCTCTTCCAGGGGATCTTTCCAACCCAGAGATTGAACCCAGGTCTCCCACATTACAAGCAGTTTCTTTACCACCTGAGCCACAAAGGAAGCTCAGACTTTGGTTACTGACAGCCATAGTTCTGCTTTCACAATCAGGAAAAGAAAGTATGTGCAACTTAGTAAGTGAAATTGTCTCTCTGTTTGTGTTTTTTCCCTTGATAAAACTGAAAAGGAAACACATGCATCAAGACTTGAATTTTGGGTCATCCTTTGAGAATTCTTTTATGGAAAAGCAGGGGAATTTTCTAGAGATGAGGGCATGAATGGCCATCAGCATCAGGGAAGCAGGATTTTTGAACTGAGACACAGAGGAGATGATTATTGTATAGGGAAGTGTGAGTCTGAAAACCAGAGTTCTGCCACCAATATCCTGTGCAACCTTGGGTAAGACCCTTAACCACTCTGGGCCTGCTTTTCTTATTGGTAAAATGAGAAGGGTTAGGAGCTGACATTCTTTGATTCTGTGTGTACTTGACTTTCGGAAAGCAACCTTATTAACTGATTTGCCGTGAGGTTTCGCCAGCTTAATGTATAATCTGTCCCCAGAATTTTTGCATTTTATCATTTTGCAATGTTGACTAGAGCAAAAAAAAGTGTTAGTCTCCGGAAAACCATTAATTAAAGGCAGGTGTCACACTCCATTGTGTTTGTTGGCAGAGTCTACAATATTGCACTGGTGACCTGGTGCTAATTCCTCCCTAATCTCCACTGGTTGGAGTTTGGGAGGAGATTTATATCTTAGCCAAGATAAGTGAAAAATGGCAACAGAAATCTGAAAAGAAATAGTAAACTGCTGAAAATGGTGACCAGGGGTCAGACAGCCTATTCATGATACATGAGAAAATATTTAACTCATAAAGAGAAAGTTTCAAAATTCAAAAATAAGAATTTCTACTAAGCCATCATTTAAAGTTAATAATCTGCTCTGACCTGTGCCAACTAACTTCTTGAGGTTAGAAACATGAGTTTAGCACTTGTTCTATGTGTTTAATTTTGACTTCTCAGTCAGATTTATAAACCGCCTCATATTCCTTTGTGACAAAGTTTTACATTTTCCTAGGTTTGCAAGTCATCTTAAATAAATCTTACTTTTTCTCACTGTATTGAGTTTCTTTTCATATTAACATATCTTAAATAATTAAAATCATTCTATTTAACACATAGGTTAAGGTTTTCAATGTTATTAAAAGATCATAAATTGGAAAGAGCAGTTAACAGATTTTTCACACATGGTTTCTAAATTCCTTATGTTTCAAAACTGGCACTTTTCTCAAATTAGCCTCTAGTAGAGTTATTGTTTGATTCAACTTTTTTTTTCTTTTAAATTAGATCTTCATGTGGTTCAGAATTCAAAAGATATAAAACAGTATTCAGAGAAAACTCCCTCTCACCCCTGTCCTCAGCCATTCAGTTTGTCTTTCCAGGGGTAGCCCTGGCTGTCCTTCCAAAGATATTTTACCCATATCCAAGAAAATAGGTTTACATAGTCTTTTATCTCCCCTTTCCACACCAATAGTAGCATACCCTACAGTCTGCATTGCACCCTGCCAAAGAGCTTCCCCTTTCTTCTTGATAGATAGCTGGTATCCCAACAAATGACTATATCATACTTAATTTAATGACTCTCTTATTAATGACCAGTTAGGCTGTTTCCAGTCTTTTGCTGTTGCAACAACTAGCCCTTCTTGCATGCCAAGCTTCATTCTATGTGCCTCACATAAATTACTTTATTAATACTCAGTGCTGCAAGAAAAACCACCCCCCCCCCAAAAAAATCCCACGTACCTTTCTCATACAGGATTTCACACAAGGGGAATGCTTGGGAATATTTATGCCCAACACATTCCTAGAAGTAGAATCTCTAGATCTGAGGGTTATGTACATTTAATTTTAGCAGGTATAGTGGATGTGCCAATTTATATTTATATCCTTGCAAGCAATATAAGAACATGCCTGATTGCTCCCACTATGTACTGTCAAACATTTTTATTTTTGCCAATTTGACAGGTAAAAACATGTATTTTGGTATAGATTTAGTTTGTATTTCTCTTGTGAGTGAAGTTACACATACTTTTGTAACTTACAATTTGTATGTCCTTTTCTATAAAATATTACAGTTTTTGCTCATTTTTATATTGTATTATCTTTTTTTTAATGATTTGTGGGTCCTATATATATAGTAGGGGAATTACACACTGCCTGTGCTATGAATTGAAAATGTTCTTTCAGCTTTACTTATAAAATTTATTTTCCATGCAGAACTTTAAAAATTTTTATATAGTTGAATTTATTATTTTTTGGTTTCTGGTTGTTAGAGAGCCTAAGATTATATAAAAAACAGATTTCCCATGGTTTCTAGTGCTTTTATTTTTTTTTAAATACATTTAAAGCTTTGTTCCATTTGGGATTTATTACAATTAAATTTTGGAATTTTATAAGGAGTGAGGCATAAAATCAACTTTTTTCTAGGTGGATGCCTGATTTTATCAACATTTGACTGAACTATGTTCCACAAATTAGAGATGCTACCTTTTATCATAAGCTAAATTCTCACCTTGAATTTTAGAGTAAGATGTTGAATACTATTTAGTGATGCCAAATTTGGTTGTTTTATTCCTGATAGCTAAGCTTATTAAGAAAGTAATTGTAGAGCTTATCATTTTCTATTCAAAAAAGTATCCCAAACTTCCAGGAGTACATTATCCAAATAGAAATGTCTATAGCTCTTAACAAAAGAATGAAATTCATGGCAAATGAAAACTCAGAAGTAAAATAATTTTATCAGATGCTTTTCAGAAAACTTTAGTTTTCTTTTATTGAAATGGACAGTTAGTTTGGTATAGTGGAAAGAATACTGGACAAAGAGAGGCCTTCTGGCATTTTTTTATCTGTCTGGTCTTTTCCTAATTTAGTAATAGCAACGAATACTTAGAGTAGCACCTTGCCTATAGCAAGTGCTAAAGGCTTTACATATATCAATTCATTCGGCATATATAATTAATAAGAAGTTTGTAATCTGTTGTAAATTAAACAGATGTAAAATATTATTATTAATAAAAATGTCGAGTGCTTTGAGCTTAGTCAAAACAGTAACAACAAGCTAACACATATGAGCTATAGGCATGCTGTAAGTGTACAGATAGAAAGTGGGGTCTGGGGCAGCCTGTGGATGCTGACCTTACCAAGCTTCTTCCTTACTTTCACATTCTTGTGTCTTTGCTTATGCTGATCCCCAGGAATGAATGACTTCCCTGCTTACTCCCCCCAACACAGAAGCCTTTCTTTTCTTTAAGGGCCACCCCAAATATTATCTCCTGGCCTCTCTTCCAGGTAGAGTTATCCAGGCAGCCTTCTAATTCCCTAGCACTTTATATACAGCAGCATGCATTATAATAAAAGTAGCTTAAATATTTGTTTTGTCTCTTCAGTTAGACTAGAGTCTCCGGAGAGCAAGGTCAGTGCATTATTCATTTTTGTATCTCTGTGCAGCTCTTGAAATAGTTCCTCACCTAAAAGATTGAGGGCAGGAGGAGACAGGGATGACAGAATGAGATGGTTGCACGGGATCACCAACTCAATGGACATCGAGTTTGAGCAAGCTCTGGGAGATGTTGAAGGACAGCCCATGGGGTCACAAAGAGTCAGACATGAGTTAGCGACTGAACAACAACAATGTTCAGCTGGGAAAAAAGAATAAAAATGTGCATACATGATTATACAGTATCCTATTTGATAAAAGTGGACAAAGCCCCAGTCAGAATCACAGCCCTGATAGCTGGTAGAAACCAAACAATGTAATCATTTGTTAATATTTCTCTTTGAGTGTATGAGAACCTGAGTGCAAAGTATTAAATGGTTTGTGTCCTATTCCAAAGCTGTGATCTACAGGGTGAAACTCAGACATTTTCTGTGATTGTATGTTTTTGTTTTCACATTTTATTTTACAAAGCCATATTTGGGGTGCTAACTAAATAAGAATGTTGATCAAAATTAGATTAGGAAATAAATGCAGAAACATTACTTATCAGACAGGCAGACTTCTGCCAGCTACAACGTTCTGGAACATATTCAAGAGGCCCAGAAGGAATCCAAAAAGGTCTCTGAAGTTGGAAGAAAATAGCTCTCACAAAGCTTGTGTACTGATGTAGGAGGGGAGGCATGGTGCCACTTGCATGTCAAGGCTTGCTTACTGACTTGAATTTTCATAGAAAACTCAGTAAGTTTGGATATTCACCTTCTTTTCAAGACGTTTTTGTTTGTGGGTTTCAATAGAAAAATAATTAAGAGAACTGTCCCACCCATGCTGCCAGAGGCACTAACTAAAGCATTGTTGTAATGATGTTTTTTTTTTTTTTTTTTTTTTTTTTGCCTTTTCATGCTGTTCATGGGGTTCTTGAGGCAAGAATACTGGAGTGGCTTGGCATTCTCTTCTCCAGTGGACCACATTTTGTCAGAACTCTACACCATGACCTGTCCTTCTTGGGTGGCCCTGCGCAGCATGGCTCATAGCTTCGTTGAGTTACACAAGGCTGTGATCCATGTGATCATTTTGGTTAGCTTTCTGTGATTGTGGTTTTGCTCTGGAGGCTGTGGGATTGTAGTTCTTGACTCCTTTGTCTGCCCTCTGATGGATGAGGATGAGAGGCTTGTGGAAGCTTCCTGATGGGAGGGACTAGTAGTAGTTTATTGCTCAATCGTGTCCGATTCTTTGTGACCCCATGGACTGTAGCCTACCAGGCTCCTCCCTCCATGGGATTCTCCAGGCAAGAGTACTGGAGTGGGTTGCCACTTCCTTCTCCAGGGGATCTTCCCAACCCAGGGATTGAACCCAGGTCTCCCGCATTCCAGGCAGACGCTTTAACCTCTGAGCCACTAGCTATGGGGAAAACTGGGTCTTGCTTTGGTGGGCAGAGCCAATACTCAAAAAATCTTTAATCCAATTGTCTGCTGATAGGTGGGGCTGTGCTCCCTCCCTATTAGTTGTTTGACCTGGGGAGGCCCAGTTCTGGAGTCTACAGGCTCTGTGGTAGGGCTAGAGGCGACCTCCAGAAGGACTTATACCAACATGTGCCTCCCAGGACTGCTGCTGCCAGTGCCCCTGTCCTTGCGATAGGCCACTGCCAACCCACTCCTCTGCAGGAGACTTTCAAACACTCACGGACATGTCTGGCTCAGTCTCTCGTGCGGTCAGTGCTCCTCCCCTGCAGCCTGTGTGCACAAGGTTTGTTTGTGCCCTCCAAGAGTCTGTTTCCCCAAGTCCTGTGGAAGCTCTGTAATCAAATCCCGCTGACCTCCAAAGTCAGATTCCCTGGAGAGTTCCAGTCCCTTTGCTGGATCCCCAGGTTGGGAAATCTAAGAACATCTGCAATAATGCGAGAACTTCTTTGGTATTAACTGTTCTCCAGTATGTGAACTGAGAACTTCCAGATGTACAAACTGGATTTAGAAAAGGTAGAGGAACCAGAGATCAAATTGCTATCTGTTGGATCATAGAAAAAAACAAGAGAATTCCAGAAATACATATACTTCTGCTTCATTGACTATGCTAAAGCCTTTGTGTGGATCACAATAAACTGTGGAAAATTCTTAAAGAGATGGGAATACCAGACTACTTTACCTGTCTCCTGAGAAACCTGTATGCACAACAAGAAGCGACAGTTAGAACCAGACATGGAACAATAGACTGGTTCAAAATTGGGAAAGGAGTACAGCAAGGCTGTATATTGTCACCCTGCTTACTTAACGTATATGCAGAGTACATCATGAGAAACGCTGGCCTGGAAGAAGCACAAGCTGGAATCAAGATTGCCAGGAGAAAGATCAGCAGCCTCAGATATGCAGATGACACCACCCTTATGGCAGAAAGGGAAGAGGAACTAAAAAGCCTCTTGATGAAGGTAAAAGAGGAGAGTGACAAAGCTGGCTTAAAACTCAACATTCAAAAAATTAAGATCATGGCATCCGGTCCCATTACTTCATGCCAAATAGATGGGGAAAAAGTGGAAGCAGTGGCAGATTTTATATTTTGGGGCTCTAAAATCACTGCAGACAGTGACTCCAGCCACAAAATTAAAAGAGCTTGCTTATTGGAAGAAAAACTGTGAAAACCCTAGACAATGTATTAAAAGGCAGAGAAATCACTTTGCTGACAAAGGTTCATATAGTCAAAGCTATGGTTTTTCCAGTAGTCTTATATGGATGTGAGAGTTGGCCCATAAAGAAGGCTGAGCGCCGAAGAATTGATGCTTTCAAATTGTGGTGCTGGAGAAGACTTTTGAGAGTCCCTTGGACAGCAAGGAGATCAAACCAGTCAATCCTAAAGGAAATCAACCTTGAATATTCATTGGAAGGACTGATGATGAAGCTCCAATGTTTTGGCCACCTGATTCAAAGAGCCAACTCACTGGAAAAGACCCTGATTCTGGGAAAGATTGAGGGCAGAATGAGAAGTAGGTGACAAGAGAATGAGATGGTTGGATGGCATCACTGACTCAATGGACATGAATTTGAGCAAACTCCAGGAGATAGTGACAGGGAAGCCTCGCATGCTATAGTTCATGGTGTCACTAAGAGTCAAACATGACTTAGTGACTGAATAATGAGTGTTAAAAAAGTGAGTCTTGTGTTTTTCTCCTGTAAATCATGGAAGCTTACTTTATTTTTTTTTCTTCTTTTTAAGAATTCTGATTGGCTCACATAAAATATGTTATAACAAAATGTATTTTTTTTTTAAATCTGAGGTTTTAAAATACTGACAACCCTTTGGTCGCACCTCTTTGAGGGTGATTAAATAGGAAGCCTTCTTTATTCCTGCATTCAAGTTTGTAAGTAACTTATCATAGGTTGATATCCTGAATGTGAAAGGAGCATGTGTAAGTTTCTTTGCAGAGTTAAGCAGAACCTGTAGAAGTAAGCCAAGAGGAAAAGTCAAAGGCATGTTTAAATGATTTGGGGACTGTTTTAATGTATGCTAACCATGCTAGTCACAGCTAGCTCATGAAAAACAGTTATCACTCAGCTTGCTTTGTCTCTTCTCTTTCCAGATTGCCAAAATGCTTTGGAGTTTTTAACTGATTTTTAAGAAAAACCCCAAATAAATTTGAGACTGTAAAAACCGACGCCTCAGCGAGGGGGATTTAGTGCCAATGCATCAACAAAAAAGACAGCCAGAGTTAGTGGAAGGAAATCTTCCTGTCTTTGTGTTTCCCACAGAGCTAATATTTTATGCAGATGACCAGTCAACACATAAGCAAGTGTTGACACTCTATAATCCCTATGAGTTTGCCTTGAAGTTCAAAGGTGAGTCTCCTAGGTCTATTGTATGGATTGAACTACTCCCTACTAATTTTTGACTTGTAGAAACTAATTTTTTAAAAATCACTAATGGCCATTGTGACTTTTTCTTTCAGTTTTGTGTACTACTCCAAATAAGTATGTTGTCGTTGACGCTGCAGGTGCAGTAAAGCCTCAGTGTTGTATGGATATGTAAGTCAAAATCACTTCCTGGTAACATGTTTTCAGTGTGTTGATATTTATGTGTTTAACTTGCAAGAGATCTTTTCTTAAAGCTGCTTCACCTTGGCACTCATTACATTTTGTATTTTTGCTGAGAGTTTGTCTGTCAACATTCTTTTTAAGAAGTTCTAAGAAATTCTTCTAAACAGGTTGGCCACATAATAATTCATTATGTTGGAGCCAAGGTGTCTGTTAATATTTCCATGAACATTTCCTCATGGTTGTGCTCTTAGTCATAGCAGAGAGATTTATGGAATTAAAGTTCTAACTTAATTCTGTACATTTTTCTAGCTGTAATAGGGAATTTAGCCTTCTTTGGAACACCTTGCTATTATAGTGACAATTGAGGGACTAATAATGCTACACTCTGAGAAAAATAGTATATAAATTCATCTGAAATGATTCAGTAATAAAACTGAAAGTTAGTCTATACAACAGGAAGCAAGTGTAAAACTACTCATCTGGAAAAGGTTAGCTGAGCTCTTCCAGATAATTTGGTCTTCAAGTGTCAGATAAATGATTGTTTGTTCAAGCTGTTCATATTTAACTTTCACTTTAAAACTAGAGGTGACCAGATGGATCTAATGACCAGCCCTTAATTTAAGCTACCAAGTAAACTGTATTGCTTTAAATCTTCCATGAGAATAAGCAGCAGTTCTTTCTCTGGCATATATTTTCATCATCTCAGAGCCATAAAATGATGTATCTTTGATGATATGTTTTTTTGCATATTTCTTTGATTTTCATTGTGTACATGATAAGGACTATTCCAAAGAAATATAGTATCTTGCCCCATAAATGTGTAACCTTTGACCTAATTGTTTTGTGTTCTCTATTAAGAATAACGTAAAAATGAATGGCACTGAAGATAACTTTCATAAAAATTACACTGCTCTATACTCTTTTCAGAGAAATACAGAAGTGTATTGTTAGCCTTCTGTTGCATTGGTCTTACTAGATTACCTACTTATTCGATTGCTTATTTTTGCCTTTGTGCATGGACTTCAATTTAGAGTCTAGGGTGAGGTTTGTTATTTTGTTATTTGAACAATAAATAAGTGGCAATAGGAATTTTTGAGACTTTTGTGGGGAAGAAACAATTTCATATATATCCTCTTTAGTGAATATTGCTACACAGAGATATCCAGGAAAAAATGTCATTGTGAAAAGGAATTTCCTTTACCTGTCCTTTTATTTTAGACTCCTATTCATCAAATATTTAAGAATTACCCATTTCTTTTGGGGTTATACTGTGATTAAAAAAAAAAAAAAACATCATTAACAAGTTTCTATATTTGAGTATTTAGTTACACTCAGTAAATATGTATGAAATCTCTTGCTGAATTCTGTTTAAAACCTAAACTGCATTTGTTCTTTGTCAATGTTTCAGTGTAATTCGTCATAGAGATGTCCGATCCTGTCACTATGGCGTAATAGACAAATTCCGTCTCCAAGTTTCCGAGCAAAGCCAGAGGAAGGCTTTAGGAAGGAAAGAGGTTGTGGCTACTCTTCTCCCGTCCGCAAAAGAACAACAAAAGGAAGAGGAGGAAAAAAGAATAAAAGAACATTTAACTGAAAGTTTATTTTTTGAGCAGTCGTTTCAACCAGGTACTTTGCGTTGTGTTGGTGTTTTGTTTTGTTTTGTTTTACTTTGGGTTGTTTTTAAAGTCCTTTTGAGGTCTTACATGTTTCTTACTTTAAATGAAGCAGGGAGCAAAGAATAATTACTAGAACAATAACCTGCCACTCTAAACCTAGTTGAGTACTTCAAAAATGAATGTAGAGATCAGGTACCTAGAATTGAACAAGAGACCTCGAGCTGGCCTTTTAGGGGAGAAAATAACTCCATTAGACAGGGCTGTAAGGCAGGGGCAGTCATTGCCAGAGCTTTTCAGTCTATAAAACTTGAGACTGCAGGCACTGTACTTTACAATGCTAGCACAATTTGGCAATTCTGTACTTTTGTTTCTGTGACTTTCCTATATCCTTTCTCATTGAATTAATTCGAAGGAGAGAAATTGTGCTTGGCAGTAGGCCAAGTTTAGTGTACTTTTCATATTATTTTGGAAAAAAAAACTCATTAAAGTTGAAGTTAATTAAACTAAGTAGATTATAATATCCCTTTCCCCTGTGGGCTGTTAATTGAATCCCTCTCCATTCCTCATTTCCTTCCAGCTTAAATATTCAGGAGTGTTGTGATATATTCTTTCAACATCGACACTATCCTCAAATTCAACTCTTTGGACATCATTCCCCCATCCTTTGATCTTTTCATTATCTCCCTTCAACCCTATTATAAAGGGAGGAAGAAAAAACTTTCCATAGAAAAGCATGGTAACTTTTTGATCGTGATATATGAATGTGATAGCACCTGTTCTTGAAATCGCAACACTATATATAAGAGAATAAAAACCATATACTTGTCATTACATTACTTCATAAATCCCTATCAGTTTGTTCATCTTAGAATGTTTATTTTGACAAGACAGGCATTCGCTGGAGGCAAGTGTCTTCTCATTCCATGCAGGGAGTGCCCAGGTTCGCTGGTGATACCAAGACAAGGAATTAGGTAGTAGTTAGTAGATTGTTTTCTTCTCAGCAACTGTTATTAACTGACAGAACTAGTTTTTCATGTTTTGAAGCTGAAAGAGAATCTCTGTCAAATGTCACTTTGATGACATTTGATGATGTCAAATGGACACTTTGATGTCCAATCAGTACTGTGAAGTTGACTTAAAATAGATGTGAAATGCAAGATTCCTCTTTTAAAATGCCTCCTATAGAAGAAGAAAGGCCATCTGAGTGTTTGGTTTTGGGTGTTAATTTTGTAATTTAAAGTAAAGTGGTCATTGGAGATCAGTTTAACAGACTGTGTGATGCCCAAGAGGGTTTAGTGTTTTACATATTTTTTTCTTTTATTTTTAAATTTGTTAGAATTCAAGTGAAAATCATCCTAAAATACAAATGCGTATTAATTGAACATTTTATTCTTATTTTATGTTTATAACAAACCTTTGTATCTCAGGCACATTAGAGAATTGTTCTAATGTAAAATTGGAGTAAGTAGATGAATAGAATAGGTGATATTGGCATAGTACATGGTAGTCTCTGTTTTGGGGGGGAAAACACCACTCTAAGCCATCCTTGTCAGGAAGCTCAAGAAGGCAGGCACCTTATTTGTCTGATTCATCATTATGTCCTTGGCACCTAGCACAGTGCCCGGCACAGAGTAGTTATACAGGAAATATGTGCATGGGCCTCAGTAGAAAGGCTGGACCTCTCACCTGGTTGTCTGTTAGATTGTTTTTCTTTATCTTACAAAGTTTCCAAGGCTCCTGCTACTTTGTAGAGCAAGGTCAATACCACAGTAGAGCTCCTCACTCCCCACAGTCTTGGCCAGCAAGTCCCATTTGTGGGTAGTTACCCCAGTGCTTCTAATAATATGGCAGGAAATTGAGTAAGTAATAGAGTGTAACAGTAACTTATTCAATCTAGGCTCACAAAGTGATATTTTTAGCTTCTCTTGTTTATTAAATTAATAGTAAATTATGTGTGGTTTCCAGTATATGGAATTCTAGGTTTTTCATTATGTTTCTCTGAATCAAAATGTTGAAAGAAATTGCGATTGTTTTATGGGAGTCATTATTTTTGCGTGTCTTTAGCTGTATTAGGTATGTTATAGGCACAACAATATTGTGAGGGTCTCTCTTTGAGTTTTGCTGGAAAAGTGGTTAGAGGCTATGTCTCGACATTTGGATCTTAAAATGTAGTGAAAGGCAGTAAAAATGAGAAATTCTTCTCAAGTTTATGTATTGTATAAAAGATATCTTAGTAATAAATTAAAGGAAGGAAACAATACCTATAATCCCACACACTTAACAAATCTGCCTTTATGTGTTCCATGTTACTTTCTAGACCTTGTCTATGAGCATAAATATAATTATATGTATATATGTATGTATAATTATATATGTGTGTATATATATATATTTCATTTAACAGAAATTGAAGAGAAACCCACAAAGCATACTTTCACAAAATACCAAAGCCCAGGTCATTAAAAAGGTGTTTTAAAAGGATTCATCTGAATCTTAGTGGGTTTATCTTAATTACATTACTAAAAAACTGCTATGTCTGATGCCAGGTTTGAGCTAGTGCTCTTTGGCTTAAGAAAACTACTTCATTACTGATTATAATAATAAAGAATTGAAAATGACCTAAAAGTTAATAAATTGGGGATTGATTAAATTATAAATATTCAAAAGATGGAATGTCATGCAGACATTTACAAGGATTTAGTAGAATGGGCTTCCCTGGTGGCTCAGTGTGGGGAAGATCCTGTGGAAAAGGAAATGGCAACCCATTCCAGTATTCTTGCCTGGGAAATCCCATGGACAGAGGAGCCTGGCGGGGTTCAGTCCATCGGGTTGCAAAGAATTGGACACAACTTAGTGACTAAACAACAACACAATAGAATGGTAGATGGTCCTATATTGACATAAAAAGAGATTCAAATATTTTTCCAAGTGAGAGGAAAAATTTAAGAACAGTATGTATAATATGGTCTCATTTAAGTAAAAAATCATTTTACATGTTTATATGGGCATTTATAAAATCTGCAAGGATCTATATACCAAGCTATTAACAGTGTTATCTCTTAAGAGGATGGGATTACAGAAGAACTCTTATTTTTTTCTGTATCTGTAAAATTTTTACAACCCTGTAGTATCAGAAAAACTCACCACTTTGAAAAATGTCAAGCATCTATGTGAATGTTTTTGAAATTCTCTAAACAGTAAAAATTCCTTGAAATTATCTTTACTGTGGGTTTGCATTGAGCAGTGTAGTTGTCAGAAATATTTGCCTTGAAAACTTACCTTTGCAACAAGTACAAAAAGTACTATATTCATTAGCAAAAGACAGACTTGTTTTTAGGCATTTATGCTATTGTTCCATCTCAAGCAAACTAAACTTTTAATTTATTTTCAGCTATCTGGCTTTGGTGAGGCTCAATTAAGCTTCACACAATAGCTAAGGTATTAATAATTTAGAAAAGCTGCATCTAATAATAAAATAAACAGTGTTTTTCATTAATAAAACACAAAGATTGTGTTGCTGTTGGCTATTTCTTTTAATGAAAAGAAAGGTAGTGGGAAAAGCTGTAAGACAGAAAATGCTGGTGGGTTTCTTAAAAATATGGGTATGAATACTATATAGTTCTGTACAGCTAGATCTGTAGAAGGGCAGACCTGATAATAAATGTTTTTAAATTTTATATTATTATAGTAAGAACACAACATGATATTTACTGTTTTGACTACTTTTTGTATACAATATAGTATCATGGACTGTAGGTACAATGCTGTACAGCAGATCTCTAGAACTTACTTATCTTGCATAACTGAGATTTTTATGCTCATTGATTAGCATCCTGGCCCCTGGCAGCCAACATTCTACTCTCTGATTCTATGAGTTTGTCTATTTTAGATTTCTCATACAAATGGAATCGTGTAGAATTTATCCTTTTCTGACTGAGTTATTTCATTTAGCAGACTATTTGTTGGATATTGTCTCTGCTGTTTTCTTCTATACTATAAATGCAGGTAGAGTGGAGGGCAAGAATTTTCATAGGCAGTTTTAATAACATTAAAGTTGAACCTTGTCTGCTGCCTTAACATTTTCCAAAATGGTAGCAGGATGCTGCAGTTATTAGGACCAAACCTGTCTCAAGGTCTACCAAAGAAACTCCCAGAAGGTCGTGTAGCTCTACTGCAGTGGGCTCCAAGGTGGAGTATACACAAGTAGTGCATGAGGGGTACAGGAAGACAATGCTAGAACTTCAATTTCTATCTGTTTTTAGCCCATTCTATTAAAATTCTATTTGCATATTTTATATTAAATATAATAGTACAGTACTTATGCCTGTAATTTGTAAACATACGCAGATGATACATGCTCAAACACTTTCTACAAATTCCAGTGGGGTGGTGGGGAAAGGATGATGGCCACTAGAACATTCCATCCTGTAATGGGCTCCCAGATAAGTCCAACAGATAAGGTCCCATGGGATGGGAATGATGGAGAAAGTATCAGAGAAGTTAGACAAAACGAGAATCCTGGTGAGTGGTGGCCAGTCTATATGAATGAACTTTTATCTAAGTTGTTTTTAGAAAGAATCTCAAGGATTCTTGTCTTTTTACAGAAAACAGAACTGTCTCCTCAGGACCTAGTTTACTGACTGTCTTCCTGGCAGTGGTGTGTATTACAGCTCTGATGCTTCCCACGCTGGGGGATGTGGAATCGCTGGTGCCTCTCTACCTCCACTTAAGTGTGAATCAAAAATTAGTGGCTGCTTATATCTTAGGTAAGTGTTTTAAAGATGCATTGGCGCATAGCATAGGCAGTTTTTTTTTTTCTTGAAAAGAATAATGCGTTATTCCTTTATTTATCCCATTATTTCTTAAAAAAAAAATCTATTCTGGACTAAATTGTATCCTAAACACTTAAACTATACATTGTAGAAACATGAAAGTTATAGAAACACTAATATTAAACCTTCCCTCATGGCTCAGACGGTAAAAGCGTCTGTCTACAATGTGGGAGACCTAGGTTCGATCCCTGGGTCGGGAAGATCCGCTGGAGAAAGAAATGGCAATCCACTCCAGTTCTATTGCCTGGAAAATCCCATGGACAGAGGAGCCTGGTAGGCTACAGTCTATGGGGTCGCAAAGAGTCGGACACGACTGAGCGACTTCACTTCACTTCAATATTAAACCTAAACCAAGCATTCCTAACATGAATCAAGGCCCAGAATTTTTAAATGGCTCGCCTAAGGTCTATTGATTATAATTGATTCTTTTTAATTTTTTAAAATTTTAACACAATTTTAAAGATTACTTTCCACTTACAGTTATTACAAATATTGACTACATTCCCTGTGTTATACAATACATCCTTGAGCCTCATACCCAACAGTTTGTACTTCCTAGTCCTCTACCCCTATGTTGCCCCTCCCTATGTAGGCAATTTTTATGGCCTGGAGATGGTAGTGGTGGTTTATGTGTATATGGGGTGATGATGGTGGCTTGATTTTTTTTTTAAGAAAAACAAACAAAAAATTGCTTCAGAAGCATGTTGAGGTAAAATGTATTTTAAGATTTAATTATTGGCTTACATTTGGTTCTTTTGAACTTATTTATCTAGTACCAAATACTATATTTATTCCATTATTGTCCTTTTGCTGATTTACAACTGTATGGGATTCCCAGGTGGTGCTAGTGGTAAAGAACCCCCCTGCCCATGCAGGAGACTCAAGAGACACAGGTTCATCCCTAGGTCTGGAAAATCCCCTGGAGAAGGAAATGGTCACCCACTCCAGTGTTCTTGCCTGGGAAATCCCATGGACAGCAGAGCCTGGTGGGCTACAGTCCATGGGGTCACAAAAACTCAGATACAGCTGAAGTGATTTAGCATGCATACAAAACATGTATAAAATGTGAACTGCATACATTCCATTATACAGCATTTCCACTTCTAGGAATTGACCTTAGGGAAACACACAGCACGTACAGTGATAAAGATGAACAAGGCAGCCTTGTTTAATATTGTGATCCTTTCTCTTTAAACTAGTTCCCTTGGCTGCTATTGAATCATTTCTTTCAGTCATCCTGGCTTGAAATCTTACAGTTAATTAGTTCAACTGAGCAAACATTTATTCAATACCTACCATGTGTCAAAGATTAGGATTCTGGTGATGCATGACTCTTTCCTCATTGTCTCCTCTCACCTCTTTGGAGATGCCAACTCTTTTCAGTTCCTTGGTGTGCTCACTTTTTTTAAACTTCAAAATTGTCTTCTGAGTTGTCTCCCTAACTTCTGTGTCCCTTCTCTTCCTATTCCTCCCCCTTTTATCCCCGTTATTTCCCCCTCAACCAAAATCATCCATCACATTACTGTCAGGTTGATTTCAATTCTGGGTTGGTTTCACCACCACCACTCTCTACTCAACAACCTTCAATGATTGCCCATAAGCCATTGAATGAAGTATAACTCCATAGTTTGACACTGAAGACTCTCTATGCTCTGAGTCCTCTCTGAGTCAATCTTGTCTAGCTACTTCCCTATGTAAATCCTTGGTTAGAGCCCTATTGATCTCCCGAAGCTCATCTGGAGCCCGAGCCCTACTTCCATGCCCTTGTTCTTGCCATTCACTCACCTGAAATGCCTGCCCATCTTACTGTTTTCTGTCTTTCCTGTTCATCTTTTAGGCTTACTTCAGCTTAACCTTTTGGGGCATCTTTGCCCCAAGTCCTATGTGATTATTTTCCTTCTCTGTACTTTATCACTCACTTTTTAAGAACCATTTAGGACCAAGTATATTCTTATATTATTAAAATTCCTATGTATGGAGTCTCTTCCAAAGAAACACGCTAAGCAGAAATACTGTGCTTTTGACTCTTTGTGGCTCTAGGACACTGGAATACAAATAGGCTTAACATTGTTCTGTTGATAAAGTTGGCTGCGTTTACTGACACTTTAAACTGCCATGTCTGCTATTATTATAGCTGATGTGACTGGAAAATGGATATATTTAATGGTTAAAAAATTAGCTATGGCCAGACATTAGTGATTTATTTAAATCTATCCAATGACTGCCAATACTATATATTGGATATCTTCCGTTATAGTATCTGTATAGTATCAAAATTCAAATTTATTTTGAGTTCTTGGTAGAGTGCCTGGCTTTGTGCTGTAAAGATTTTGTATAATGCATGTCTTTAACTGTGCTCCAATTTTTTCTTTCAGGTCTTATCACAATGGCTATATTTAGAACATGAACAAGGAGCTCAGTTGACTTCTGAAGTACATTTATCTTGAAAATATGAATGTGGACTGCCTTTTATCTCTATTTCACCCCATTAACATGCTACAAACTATTGAATGATTTACAATCATTTCAAATGTATAATATATATTTTAAATTACTCTATAATTTTATTCCAAGGACTCCAGCACATTATGTTACAGATAGCAAGGAGGCTTCTGAGTGACACTTAGGAAATTGTTTGAAGAAATTCTTTTTACATCTAAGCCACCCATGCAAAAGACTTAATTAAGACATTTGTTATTTTCTCATCCTTTTTCTAATTCACTTTTATTGTTGCAGTCATGTGTCCTTCAAAGTTAAAGGCCTAAAAGAGCAAACTGACCAGCCTAAAAGTAAAAGTACATTTACTTCCTAGGTACGAACATCAATGTTCCTATGTAAACTATGCCTTGTCCTCTATCATTATAAACAGTTGCCATGGTGTTTCTAAAATATGAGTTTTACAGTTAATATGTAGAGAGTAATAAAAAGCATAAAGTACTGAGGGATCATGCTTATCTTAGTCTCTTACAGAAGACATATTTAATTCATTTGATGAACTGCAGAATAGGTTGTGGTCCAGCCATCAAGTAGGGTGACCATTCCATTTGGTCTAAGAATTCTAAAGGAAGGTAGACATTTGTTTAGTTACTTGGTACACCCTAGCTTTACCTCTGGACAATGCTTTATGGTAATGGGAGGAAAATCACTTGTCTTTTCTCCATAGCCCTCTGCCTGACTGTAAGGTACTAGCCCAGATTGGGGCTACCAATGCCAGGTGGTTTATGTGGAGATGATTTTTCACCTTTAAACTCTAAGCCAAGTATCAACATAAAAAATCCTTGATATCTGTCTATTTTATACCAGTCACTGAGACATTTTTTAAGTTGTATTTATAAGTTTGTATTTATTATTAAAACAACTTTACCAAAAAAGTCCCCTAAAGCACAACTATTTACATTTCTTTATAGCCTCTTCTGATCTCTAACATATATATGCAGTTTTAACTGTTAGTGTTGTAGTAATTGATCTTTTGACTTAGGATTTTTACCTGAGAGCACAATGCATTGAGTCTCTTGAAAATCATGTTCCAGATCTTTTTACAGAATGAATTTATGCACTGCTACTGTAGTATTCTCAAGGATAAACACAAGATATATGCCTGATGTTGGTTTTTGCAAGAAACAGTACTTTGCTTCTAAAGTCAAAGCTTTTATGTATACTTTTTCATAGAAAATCTTCATTGTTTAACCATTTGGGGAGCATAAATGACTAAATGGATCATGTCTGTACATTGTGTAATGACTGAAAAGCACATAAATGTAATCTATTTTGAACTTTGTAAGAAAAAAAAATCACCCTTGTGTTTGAAGTGAAGTCGCTCAGTTGTGTCTGACTCTTTGCTTCCCCATGGACTGTAGCCTGCCAGGCTCCTCTGTCCCTGGGATCTCCCAGGCAAGAATACTGGAGTGGGTTACCATTTTCCTTCTCCAGGGGATCTTCCCAACCCAGGGATTGAACCCAGGTCTCCCGCATTGTAGGCAGACACTTTACCATCTGAGCCACCAGGGAAGTCTGTGTTTGAAGGTTATCCTTGTTTCTCTGTCCATCTCAAATCATGTGTATGTGTGTGAGTGCCTGTGTGCGTGTGATCACACATTGTAAAGAACAGAAATTACTTTAAAAAATAAAAGAAAATGGAGACCTGAAGTTTCACATTGATTTACACATTTTGTTTGGGTATGTCTCTAAGGAATTCAAAATTTTTGCCTCCGTTTTCAATTGTTTGCAACTCTATGGACTATAGCCTGCCAGACTTGTCTATCCATGGGATTCTCCAGGCAAGAATACTGGAGTGGGTAGCCATTTCCTTCTCCAGGGGATTTTCCCAACCCAGGGATCGAACCCAGGTCTCCTGTGTCTCTTGCATTGGCAGGCAGATTCTTTACTGCTTGAGCTATTGGGGAAGCCCTGTATCCTAAAGGTGTGTCCTGTTTCTGTGAGTTAAATAAGCAAAAATGAGAAGTGAAATATGTAAATGTAAAGTGTAAAAGTAAAATGTCTTAAGTTTTTAAATTTACCAAGGGAGTTAATTTGTTATTAAAATTTTGGAATAAGTAACAGTTACATGCTTCAAAAATAAAAACCTAAAAAGGTATACAGTGAAAACTTCCTGCTCACCATCCCTGCCCACCCCATTGCCTATCCACTCAGCCCTGTACAAGTGACCACTTTTATTAGTTTAAATATACTTTGTTTCTCCAAATACAGATTCTTATTTTAGTGCTTTATATATAAATGGTAACATGGGCTATATATTGGGTTGGCCAAAAAGGTCGTTCAGGTTTTCCATAAGCTGTTACAGAAAAACCCAAATAAACTTTTTGGCCAACCCAATACTATGCTGCACCCAGCTATTTTTCCACTTAATGCTATATCCCAGAAGAACTTTCTATATCAGTAGTTAAAGAGTATCCTCATTCTTATTAATTTTATTAACTTAAAAGTGAGATTGACCATCTTTTCATAGAGCTATTTATTTACCTTTTTGGTTTGCCATCCCCTGCTTTCTGGTGAGTGGGTGGGTTTCTTTTCCTTATTGGCTTGTAGGAGCTGTTTGTGATATGAGTTGCAAATATTTCCTTTCAGTTTATCATTTTTCTTTGACTTTGCTTATGGTGTCCTTACCATGCAAAACTTATTCTGGCTTAGTTGCATTTATGAATCTGTTATGACTTCTGGATTTTGAATCATAGAAAACACTACCCCACACCAAGGTAACAAATCATAGATACACATGCATACAAGCAGCAGTTAGAATATATAATGAAGAATCCATTTACAATAGCAAAAAAATTTAAAACTCTAGGTTTTAGAAGGGTGGGCAGGAGGTTCAAGAGGGAAGGGGCATATGTATACCTGTGGCTGATTCACGTTGATGTATGGCAGAAACCAACACAATATTGTATAGTAATTATGCTTCAATTAAGTATATCAGGAAAAAAAAAACCACCTAGGTTTAAACTTAAAGTCCCAAAACCTTTATAAGGGAAAAGAAAACAATCCAGGGAAACACAAAACTAGACCTGAACAAATTGAAATTGTAGTATTAACATCATAAACATTTCCTATCTTTCTAAGTTGTGTAAATCTAACATGATCCCAAAAAGAATACCACAAAGTGTTGGTGTTTTTTTTTCCACCTAGATGGGTTAATTCTAGAGTTCATATGAAGAAATGCTCATAACTAGGAAATCTTGAGTAAAGGAAGAAATTTTTCCAGAAATTAAAGCTTTTATATAACTCTAGTAATTGCAATAATGTGCCATTGGTCCTTGAACAGACCAAAGGAAAAGAACTGGAAGTACAGAAATACACCCAAATATACCCAGGAATTTAGGTGTCATCTCCAAACAGTGGAGAAAATAATATACTGGCCAATAAATGGCATGAGAACTGGATAGCCATCTAGAAAAAAGAAATGAAATTGGATTGATGCATTCCAACAGGATGAACTCCAAATGAATAAAAAATTTAAATGTAAAAAGATGAAACCATCAAGGTGCTAGGCAACAGTATGGAGAATTAATTTCTTTATAATCTTGGAAGGGGTTAATTATTATTTTTTAAACTTTTTATTTTATATTGGAGTATAGCCAATTAATAATGTGATAGTTTCAGGTGGACAGCAGAGGGACTCATACATATACACATATCCATTCTTGCCTAGACTCAGAATGGGTTAATTCTTGATGATTCAGTAACAATATTTCATATCAAAGACTAAATTGGTGATCAATGTCACTCCTTGACAGTAGTTATTTATCCTCCCCTCTTCAGTGTGTAATTTCCCAGTTTTGTACAAGCATCCCCCCTAAACTAGTTTTCAATGTTAGATCCTCAGAATCATAAAAATACTTGGATTTTTCCCTTTTAGAGATTACTTGATTCAACTCACTTAAGTTCTCCCTTTTAATTCAAATCTGCTGCATTTTGACAGGCTGTAATTAACAAAAACTGGGTGACTGGCAAGTGATCATACACTGCGTGTCTGCACTGTCTGGATTTACAGTCCATATTTGAGTGTGTGGTGGCATGGGAGGAAGGGTAGAAAAGAAAATGGGCCTCAAATAGCCTTTGATCAAATTGGGTGCTGAAATGCATGGCATACCCGACAAATGCCGCCGGAGCTGAGGAGGCCTGAACTGACCTTAAATGATGGGCTTGATTGATGCACAGAAGGGCTTGGGTTCACCAGAAAAGGTAATGATGAGTGTGCCATGAGATGGGGCGAGTTGTTTTGAAACAATTTCCATGGAGATATTTGAGACTGTGATGTGTGTATCATTGCTTCCTGTCTATTATGAAGAAAACTTTTTTCTCTGCTGTGATTAAAGAGGCTGATCACAGACTAGAGAGGAAAGACCCAAGCTTGCCAAGGAGCCACTGGAATTACAAATTTTAATCAGGAACAAGGTAAAGAAGTTGTCATCGTGAAAATGAGTATGATTCATCATGAAGGCAGTTAGCAAACAGGAAATGCACAGCAAGAAGCATGGCAATAGTTGTAATTATCTGTCACCGTAGGTGTTTTCCACCTTGAAATGGTTAGGCCTTCACAATTCTGCCACCTGAATTCACTTCAGAAGGAGCGATACAAAGTCAGCATGAAAAGCTCCAGGTTTCAAGAAGGGATTCTGGAAACGAGCATCTCCTTGATATTTTCATTCAACGAACAGTTAAGTTAAAAAGACTACATAACAGCTGCCAAGGAGACACCTACAGGGTTTTGACAAGAACATGGAAACAACTCTGAGGTTTCAAAGTTTTGCTATTATGAAGGCTATAGAAACTTTCAAGTAGCACCTAAAACCCCGACATTTGAGAGAACAGGCCTAAAAGGAACAATTTAAAATAGACCTAAAGGAAATTGGAGTTGAGGGCAGGCTTGAGACCATGCACATGAATTCTCCAGGCAAGAATACTGGAGTGGGTTGCCATTTCCTTCTCCAGGGGATCTTCATGACCCAGGGATAGAACCGGCGTCACTTATGTCTCCTGCATTGGCAGGTGGGTTCTTTACTACTAGCACCACCTGGGAAGCTCGTAGCTATACTTGCATGCATGGAGAAGATTCAAATGCAGGGAAACTCACCGTATTGTCCCAGCACCAGAATGTCAAGTTAGTGATTATTTCATTAGGAAAATATTTGCTACACCTATAATCTTGAAGTGATAAACAGCAGAGCAGAACATTACTCTCCAGGATTAAATACCAAACAAAAATAACAAAGAACTGACTCAGCTTCGGGCCATTGGGATGACACCTTGTCCAGTTACCACATCAAAGACCCTTTAAGTAAGCCATAGGCAGAAAAAAGAAGATTCAATTAGGACACTGGTTTGGAGAGGCTTCATGTGACTAAGAGGACAAAGAAATGCAAATAGACTAAACTCAAGCTGGCTGGTTCCTTTATTTTGTTCATTTAGTTTCTAATTTGTCCCTGTCACCTGGTTATCAAAACATGTCTAAAAATCTAAAGTGGTACCTGCCCTGAGCTAAGTCAGCTCAGTACCTAAGAAAAATTGGGCCCAGGTCAAGGAAGATGATGATGGGGAATGTCCAGCTCACTAAATGCATCTTATAATTAGCTGGGAGGTTGCTTTGTGAATCACCGACTTAATGAACACACAAGCTGGGCAGGTGGGGAAAAGCCCTGATTCAATAAAGTGAAAGGAATAAATAAAATTATTTCCTGAGGATATAGTCAGATTTGGGGGCTTCCTAGGTGGCTTAGTGGTGAAGAACCTGCCTGTCAATGCAGGAAACACAGGAGGCTCAGGAGACACGGGTTTGATCCCTGGGTTGGGAAGATCCCCTGGAGGAGGAAATGGCAACCCACTCCAGTACTCTTGCCTGGAAAATCCCATGGACGGAGAGCCTGGTGGGCTACAGTCCATAGGGTTGCAAAGAGTAGGACACAACTTAGTGACTGACCATGCATGCATCAGTCAGTTCAGTTTAGTTCAGTCTCTCAGTCGTGTCCGACTTTTTGCAACCCCATGGACTGCAGCATGCCAGGCCTCCCTGTCCATCACCAACTACCAGAGTTTACTCAAACTCATGTTCATTGAGTCAGTGATGCCATGCATGCATAGACAGATTTTAGTCCGAAGCAGAGAAAAGCAATTCAAAACCCATCTTGACAAAATAAAGTGTAAACTGTGATAATATGAAGGGGAAAAAACGTGTTAAACCCTGAGATGGATGGGTAAATTACTTTTGCAAAATCCTAAGTCATAGCAGGCCAGGTTAGGAATGGGTTTATTTGGGGGAATTGAAACAAAAGCTCCCTCTCTCCCCTAGTGAACGTGATTTTTTAACTAATGACTGTACTTCTACACCTGTATCTTCTACTGTTCACAGGCTGTTAGAAAACAGGTGTTCTTGTTTGTGGGGTTTTCTTAATAGACTTTACTATTTAGAGCAATTTGGGGTTCACAGCAAAATGGAACAAAAAGTACAGACTTCTCGTATATCCCTGTCCTAACCCCCAACACATGCATAGCCTCCCCCACCATCCACATCCCACAGAGGTGCATTTGTTATAATGGGTCAATCTACACTGATAAATCATTATCAAACAAAGTCCATAGTTTACAATAGGATTCACTCTTGTTGTCCATTCTATGGGCTTGGACAAACTCATGCCAGGTACCCACCATTATAATATCATATATATTTAGTATCATATAGAGTGATAACACTACCCTAAAAATCTCTTTTAATTTAAAAAGTCTTATTATTGAAAATGTTAAACATGCTCAGAAGCAGAGATAATAGTATAATGAACCTCTCCCATTTACCCATTATCTGCTTTCAGAAATTACCAACCATGGGCAATCCCAATGAGGCACTTTTGCAAAGGCTATGAGAATGGAGTTATAGGCAGACTGGTATTATCTTTGTGGGAAAATAGTTTCTTCTCAGTGATTTTTAAGCAAGTGATTGAATTATTTTGGAGTGACCATGTATTAAGCATTAACTGTGCTAGGTACTTTGCAAATGGTATCTAGATATCTAGACCCTTGCTACTCCAAGTGTGGTCCATGAACCAGCCTCATGGGCATCTCCTGAGGCTTATTGGCAATGAAGATTCTCTGGCCCCACCTCAGACCTTCTGAATCAGGGTCAGCAGTTTAGTAAGATGCCCCAGGTGTTCTGTAGGTAACCAAAAAGTTAAGAAACACTGACTCCTTGGTCCAGGGTAGACATTTACAATAGTATCCTAAGAATCCTGCAACAACTCCTCAAGGCAAATGCTATCATGCCCAGTTTACAGACGAGATAACTAAAGCTCAGAGATATTATTTGGACTTCTAAAGGCCTCCACAGCTAAACTTAGATCTGCTTGGCTTCAGAGTTTATAATTTTACCGCTCAAAGCATGCTGTCTCCCAGCTAGGGGGCTCACTTTGGGGTCAACTCAGTGAAAAAGGAAAGGGAGGTGATAGTATGTGTTTACACAACAGGAACAACCATTCATCTTGGCAGATGACAGTGACAACAACAACAGAAAACCAAACTGTTTGCTATCATACAAACAATCACTTGCTCCCCTGAAAGCCTTTTTCACTTTTAGACCATTTATTACGGTATCGTATAGACAGGTAAATATTTCCAAGTGGTCAGAGGTCAGAAAAAAAATTTGGACCATTTTTCAAAGTTAGTTCCCCTTGACAGTACCTGTTGGCTGAAATATGAACCAAACCGCAAACCACAAACTCTCCCAGAACAGATAGAAGATGTGCTATAGACTCATATAACTGGTACATGCATTTTAAAAATCCA
Source organism: Capra hircus (assembly GCF_001704415.2). Taxonomy (NCBI): domain Eukaryota; kingdom Metazoa; phylum Chordata; class Mammalia; order Artiodactyla; family Bovidae; genus Capra; species Capra hircus. The sequence continues at coordinate 10,668,746 of NW_017189517.1, forward strand.
TCAGGCCAGTTTGACATCACATAGGCAGGAAACGCAGGTTTCACTTTCCAACCAGATGAGCAGTTTTAGCCTATAGCTCTGCTTACACTGAGGAGGGAGCCTTAAATGGCTGAGAATCGCTGGGCAATGCAATAGGCCTCTTTGTTTTCTGGGTAGCTTTTTGAAAGGAATATTAAAGGAAAAAGTAGAGAAAAAGCACAATTGGGGAGCACACCCCAAATTTAGCAGAAATTCATTAGATCTCAGGAACTTCTCTCCTCTAATCCTGGAAGGAGGTTAAGGCCATTTCCTTCTCTTTCTGTTGCCCTAATGACTCAAGGGATCAGCATGACCACTTGCTTTCGCAGTGAGTTGATCTGATGATTAATTAGCCTCTAGCAGAAACCTGTGGAGGAGGAAATAGCAACCCACTCCAGTGTTCTTGCCTGGAGAATCCCAGGGACGGGGGAGCCTGGTGGGCTGCCGTCTATGGGGTCGCACAGAGTTGGACACGACTGAAGTGACTTAGCAGCAGCAACAGCAGCAGAAACCTGATGAAGTTCTCAGTTCAAAGCCCCAGGGATCTAGTTCAGGGCAATCTGTCCTCACAAAGTAAGACTAGGTGAAGAGGCATGCAAACTGGCCTGGTGAGAGGGGGGCCGCAGGGGTTTTGATTGACATTCTGCTTTACACCCAACTGACCAGGATGCATCCTGCTGTTGTGAAACAGTGTTCCAACTGAAAAACAGCAAATCTACTGGCTCAACAAAGCTCATTGTCTACGTGCATGAAAGCAAATTCCTAATGTGTCTTCTCTGTCTTATAAACACCTATTTGAATCACTTTATCCCACATTCTTTTTTTAAAAAAATCCCACATTCCAATAGATTTCATCACATTTTATGACCAACCTTGCCCTCATGCTAAAAAATATATTCAACAATACTAAGAATTGAGTCAAAATAGGCTCCCCAATGCCATGTAAGGTAAAATAGATGACTTATAAAAGATATTTTAAGAATGTTTTTCTAAACATTGAAGAAGATTGTAAATCGTATTTTTTTATACTGCATTTGAAGAGTTTCTAAGAGATCTATTTATTTCTTTTCTTTTTTGGCTCTGGTGGGTTGTTGTTGCTGCACATGGGCTCTCTCTACTTGTGGCAAGCGGGGGCTACTCTTCATTGCAGTGTGTGGGCTTCTCATTGTGGTGGCTTCTCTTGTTGTGGAGCATGGGCTCTAGGGTGCCTGGGCTTCAATAGTTACAGTGGGCTTAGTAGTTATGACTCATGGGATTAATTGCCCTGCGCATGTGGGATCTTCCCAGATCAGGGGTTGAACTGGTGTCCCTTGCATTGCAAGGCAGATTCTTAACCTACTGGACCACCAGAGAAGCCCTGTATTTGAAGATTTTGATCACTATATTTTCCCCTCTGAAAATTTTACAAAGATGTCTCTAAGATCTGTTTATCTAAATGACCACCTTTGTAAGGATAGGGGGGCAGTTATTTATCCCACTTTGTGGATGAGGAAACTGAGGCTCTGGCAGTTGAAGATAATTGCCTTCCACAAGAAGGCCTCCCAGGGAGGAAGTGAAGTCCCTCTGTCGTGTCTGACTCTTTGTGACCCCATGGACTGTAGCCTACCAGGTTCCTCTGTCCATGGGATTCTCCACGCAAGAATAATGGAGTGGGTTGCCATTTCCTTCTCCAGGGGATCTTCCTGACCCAGGGATTGAACCCAGGTCTCCCGCATTGTAGGCAGACACTTTACCGTCTGAGCCACCAGGGAGGAAAGGGCACTGCCAAAGTCAGCATCCTGACCATGACCTAGCCTTGTCTTCTCTTAACACAGGTTGAAGAAAAAGATAGCAGAAGAGTAGCCACAAAATTACCCCCCAAAGAAACTAAGGCAGCAGAGAACATTCCAGGATTATTAAGTTAGTTGGAAATATCTTTTCACTTTGGAAAATACAAGTTACCCCCATGGGTTATTTGATGAGGGGAAAACACCAAGACATGAGTATTGACGGTCTTTGGGTTGTAAGTTATGATGTGGACCCAGAGGAATGGCACTTGAGGTAGAGCACATAGCTAGCTGCATTCTCTCCTTTCTTTTCTCACTGTTTGTACTCTCCCCACCCAAGAGGAAGTCAGGAATGTTGTGGGAGGCAGGGGCCCTTATTAAGAAAGTAGGGAACTGGGCCACTGTTGTTCCAACTTCAAGAAGAGGGCATTCACTAGAATGTGGTGTCTTCTGGGCCAAAGTCAGATGCCCTCCCACCCCTGCCTCTGGGGCTGCTATGGAGGGAACCATTAGTTTGAAGTCATTTATTCCAAGGGGCACATCCTAATGGGGCTGAGTCTAGATCTATACACATGCTACTGTCCAGTTAAGGAAAGCACAGTGCTCTTTATAAGAAATAAGTTAAACTTATGAAAAGATTTCAAAACTGTCCAGGGGAGAGGAGGTGGGGGATCCAAATTAATCCTAAATGTGGAACCCCCGTGGCTCCACTTCTGCCAGCCCCTTCTGGGTTTACCATTACTTTGAGTCATAATTTTCTAATGTTCTTAAAACAGGCTATATGGTGCCCTGTAAAACTCTGTTCCCCACAAGGGAGTCCTGGGGAGTTGGGCTACAGTAAGATTATCTCACAGAATGACACTTGTAGATACCATGTAGATAACATACAATCAGCCCAAGAAATAAATTCCACACATGAACCACATACATTTGAAAGGCCCCAATTGCTGGGAGCCAGGCTAACCTGTAGTTAAAGGATTTGTGGAATTTTCTGTGAGCCTTTCAGGCTTCCAGTGGTTCATTCCTCTCAGTGTGTGATGGGAAAATCGGCAGGTGAGAGGGCATTTTGTAATATTTAACCTAAAGGTAAGAGTTTTGCTAACTACTGAATAAATTTATGGAAAGAAACAATATCTTTGCTCTAACTATTTATATGAAATACCTCAACATTCTAAAATCCTGGAGAAGGTTCTGGTTTGCATGTCATAGGGGCTGGCTGGACACTTAGAAGAGAGGTAGTAAACACAATTTGGGCATGGGAAGGAGGCTGGCCTGGAGAAGTTATTCCTTCAAACCTGAGATTCTGTGAAAACTAGAGTGCAAATCCATTTCCTAAAGGAAACTGTACTTTTAGAAGTACACGATTATAGAGATGGAGAACAAATTAATGGTTACCAGACATTAGGGAACCCACTCCAGTGCTCTTGCCTGGAGAATCCCAGGGACTGGGGAGCCTGGTGGGCTGCCATCTTTGGGGTCGCACAGAGTCGGACACGACTGAAGCAACTTAGCAGCAGCAGCAGCAGCAATTAGGGATGGTGGAGGGTGACAGGGTTGGTGTGACTATAAAGGGGTACACCAGGGAGATCTTTGTCGTGACAGAATAGTTCTGTGTCTTGATTGTGGTGGTGGCTCCATGAATCTATACATGTAATAAAAGAGCATAGAATTATACACAGACATTGTACCTATGTCAATTTTCTGGCTTTTATATGAAACTATAATTATGTGCAATGTAATCATTGGGGGAGACTGGGTGAAGGGCAACTTCCTATGAGTATAATTATTTCAAAATAAAAAAGTTAACAAATATCAAGCACAATCCTGCATTTCTTTTAAGTACCCTACAAAACCCTTCGTTTATCCAATTTTTCTTTTAAGAGGATCCCACACCCACACACCATAATTCCTTGGTTGTCGAGGATTAGAACTACAGACTTAGGAACAAACTTTTCGTTTTCCATCTTAGTTTCTTCATTGGGGAAAAAAATGTCAGAATGCATGTGGCCTTTTTCAAGTTTTTAATCTATGGAACTGATGTTTAGGACTAAGCTATTCACTTGGTAATGCCTTGAGCAGACTGGGCGGTTCTACATCTGTCTAAGCCAGCTCTTCTCCCTGTCATGGAAGAAAAAGAACAAACATGTTAAATTCCTGTCATGCCTTCCATGCAGAAAGAAGTATAAAGGTAGGTGGGTGGGAGAGGACAGGTCAGGAGGGTGTGGGGTCCTGTGGTAAAGCAAGAGGCTCCTCTCAGCTCAGAGGGAGCTGTGCTTCTGATGTTGAGAAGTTAGAGAAATTGCCCCCAGGAGGTCAAGGCACTTGGAAGATAAACAGTTCAACTAGCCTTGGAGAGGGGGCCATTGGAGTTGAATGTAGAAACATGAACCGGCTTCCCCTCCCCATCTCCCCAGGTCCACCAGAAGCGGAGGTGGACAGAGCCTGAGCCCTTCAGTGAGAACAGGTAGTCGTAACAGGCAGGTTTTAAAGGGGTTTGGGATGGGAGTACCTGCTGCTGGTTGTCAGCATCCCAACACACTCTATCTCCCAGAGAGTCCCCAGAGTGGCCTTTGTAGGTTCCATGCATCTCACTGAGACTTATTTAATTCATCTCATCTGGCCCAGAGCACATGACTATAAGCTGCCTCATATTCTCTTATTTTGAGTCAGAGGGGCCTGGATTCATATCCTAATTCTACTGTTTACTAGTTTTGTGATCTTGGGCAAATGGGCATAATACCTGCATTACAGGGTTTCTGAAGTGTCTGGCACCTAATAGTGCCTAGCAAATGCTAGCCTTCTCTTTGCTCTGTTCATTGTTCCCTGTATGGCTGCCACATTACTTCCTAGACTGGAAGGTCCTTGGGAGAGCTTCTTCACGTTCTCTCTCCCCTGTATCTAGCATAGGGTTGAGCACACTGTTAATGAGTAAAATGGTGCCTTCCTGGCTGCCTCAGTGATACCACTGATGGAGACCCAGAACTGGGCACAAGGGCACATCAACATCCCGCTGCTGCTTTGTTGTTGTTGTTGTTTTTCACTTAAAAATATTTTTAATTGAGGTGTAGTTGATTGACATTTTTATAGCTTCCAGGTGTATCAACATTCCATTTCAATATGAAAGTAACATGCTGGATTCTTTACTTCCCTGATACATCGTTCTAGTAAAACAGGCCCACATTTAGTGCAAATACAATTTTAGACAAATATTATGTAGCTCAAGTAAAATTAAAGTCAGTGACTACGTATCTTGACAAAGTGGCTTTTTGATCAGTTTATCAGGTGTGAAGCATGAAAAATATCAATTGCAGACTTACAGGCTTATTACCACAGAATTCAAAAGGTTATCAAATATAGCAAAAAGAGCATTCTTGGGACAATTATCTGTAATAGTATACTGTATCAATGTTATATTTCTTGAATTTGCTAACTTAACTGTGTTTATATATAAGAGAATGTTCTTAGGAAAGACATTGAAATATTAGGGGGTGATGGGACATGTTGTCTGCAACTTTGAAGTGTTTCAGAGAAAAAGTATGTGTGTGTAGAAAGAGAGAGAATGATAAATGTAACAAGATGCTAACAATAGATAAATCTTCATCAAGAGTATGTGAAATTTCTTTTTACTCTCTTTGCAGACAATTTTCCTTAAGTTGAAAATATTTCACATTAAAATTAAGCAAATGTTATTTCGAGCATTTAACCATTGTGTCTGATGCTGTGATAGGTATGATATTCAAGGGAGAACAAGACATGGTCTCCATCTTTAGCCCAGAAATTCACAGTCTGGGGCTGGCAGGACCAAAAAAAGGCCAGGACAATTCAGTGTGGTAAAGGGTGGCACAGAAGAGGTATGCTAAAACCAGACTTCCTAGGATGAGGTGGTCAGAGGAGGCTCTTTACAGAGAAGGTAAAGGAGAAGCTTAATGTTGGGGGAACTAATTAGGTTTGGGGATGGCAATGGGGCATGTAAGCAGAGTTGACCAACAGACTGTGAGTTATAGAGTAGAGGTGCCTGTAGACAGCAAGAGAAAGCCACCTGCCTTCTAAGGACAGACAAAAAGGCCTGGATTAGCAGGTGTCAGGAGCCAGGCCCAAATCACCATAGCCTCTGAGGTAACATAAGAAGTGCAGGCATAAGCAAAAACACTAGAAGCTGAAAGGTTGAACACAAGTGGGCTTACTGATAGCTTAGGATGAACTTTATGGTGCGGTATACTGAATGTCCTAGAGACATCAGCCCCTAGACTGATTAATATAAGTAGCCTGGATACATACAGGCATGGCCCCAAATTAGTTAGGATTGCTAATAATAGACTGTGAGGCAGGAAGAGGATGTTAGGTGATCATAAGAAACTAAAGAAGTGATTTTTGAAGAACAGGATGAACTTTACCAGCAACAAGGATAAGGTAGTACCCAATTAACACACAACAGGATGGGGAGAGATTGTTGTTAATAGGAAAAATCCCGAGAACAGTACCAGGTTCCATAATTAAGGGAAATCAACAAGGCAGTACTGCTGTCTCAGATGTCAATGGGGGAATGGGAATTTCCACTCAATTATTAGATATAGGAGCCAGGATGAGAAAGTACCTGAATGTTCCTACCAACGGCCTGGTGGGAGCTCTTTTATTTTTCCTTTCGCTGAAAACTTTTATATTATGGAAAATTTATAAAAATAATGAGAACAGCATTAGCTTAATAATGAGGACATTTTATGGCTTTAACAGCACATAAAACTGTCAAAATGTGACAATTTTTGACCTACAAAAATGACAAGTTCATGTTTCAAAAGAAAATGAACCCCCATATATCCCACACCCAGCTTTAGCGACTATCAACACATAATTTAAGTTCATTCAAATTCCCACCCATGACCCTGGCAAAGTGACTAATTTGAAGCAAATCTCTAGTGGGATTTTTTTGTGCTTAAAAAAAAATGATTTAGTATCTATAAAAGAGATTCAAATTATATATATATATATAATGTTTTTAATTTTCTCAGTAATGTATCCTTGTGGTTCAAAATTCAAAAGGTACATACTGTTGTATAATTTTAATATACACAATTTTTCTTTTGTAATTATACTTCCATAAAAGCAAAAAACAAACAAACAAACAAACAAAAACAAAGAGTACAAAAGGACAAGTGAAAAGTTGCTTTCCAAACCTTGTCACCTAGCCAACAGTTCCCCCTCCTCAGAGGCAACCAACATTAACAGTTTTTTATGTGTCCTTCCTGGGATGTTTTTCTCATGTTAGCAAAGAGATTGTGGAGAAGGCAATAGCACCCCACTCCAGTACTTTTGCCTGGAAAATCCCACAGACAGAGGAGCCTGGTAGGCTGCAGTCCATGGGGTTGCGAAGAGTTGGATACGACTGAGCGACTTCACTTTCACACATTGGAGAAGGAAATGGCAACCCACTCCAGTGTTCTTGCCTAGAGAGTCCCAGGGACTGCAGAGCCTGGTGGGCTGCCGTCTGTGGGGTCGCACAGAGTCGGACACGACTGAAGCGACTTAGCAGCAGTAAAGAGATTGAGAACTATTCCCACTGATTTGTACCTTGCTTCTTTCAGCTAACAAAATATTTGAGATCATTCTATATCAGCACACAAAGAGCTTCCTCCCTTTCCCAGCTACCTAGCATTCCACTGAAGAACTACAGTTTAAGGAATCAAATCATTCTTGGTGGACTTTTAGGCTGTTTCCAATCCGTTGAGATTACAAACAGTGTTGGAATGACTCAACCTTATGCATTCATCTTGCGCCAACGTAAGTAAGTGTATCTATCTGTAAGATAAATGCCTCAAAGCTGAATTGCTGGATAAAAAGGAAGGCACACATAATTTTGATAGATATTGCCAAATTGCCCTTCATCAGGTTGTAGTTATTTTAATGCTGTTGGTGAAGACCTCAGCCTCATATGGGTCTCCTTCTACCATCTGCTGCCAGGACCACCAGCCTGTCCTTCCTTCCCACTCCTTGCCCAGAGGCAAGCTTGCTGGTTTCCTTTCCTCCTTCCAAGCTGGTGCTGTGATCAGCCATCTTAGCCATGCTAGCGTTGATCTCTGGACTCACTCTCCCCGTGACCTTTTGTAGCACCTGCTCTGCCAGTCCTCAGCCCTGTGAAAACCCCGCGGTCCATTCTCTCCACCTCCTACTCCCAGCCTGCTAACTATTGCTGGAGAAGGTCATGAGACTGGCTCTGTTACAAAGCCAAGCCAGCCAGCCTCAGCAGGGCCCCAAGGGCTACAAGGTAATCCTTTTAAATATCTGTATCAAATTTCTCTTAGCGATTGTTTCAAATCCTCTCCCTCTCCTCAGTTTCCTTACCCCACCCTCAGCCCGACCCCAACCCCTCAGTTGAGGGCCAAGCTTTGAGTTTCAATGACAGGACATAGGTCATCAAGCAGGAACTCCCTTGATTCTTTCGATTCTCTTGGTACTTGACCTTGTGTGTCCTTGAGTCACTGCATTTTCACATCTGCCTGCTCATCCCCCACTCCTCAGCCTCCAGAGAACAAGGGACTCCCTCCTCAAAGTTTCCTCTTCCACCTGTGTCCTTGACACTAGGTTCTCTTGCCTTCTCCTACACTTGGCCATCCTCTTTCCCTTTGGGCAAGCTTTCCCTTCTGGCTAGTTTTTCTCTCTCAGCTTAAAAACACTTCCCTCATATCAGTGTCACTATTCCACACTACCAACAAACTTTAGCCATCTTTAAAATTACACAAGTAATTCATGCCTCCTGGCTTCACTTCTTCCAAGTCAGCCCCAAAATTGAACAGAAAACTCAGAAAAGAATGATAAGCAAAAAGAAGAAAATTAAAACCACCTGTAATTCACCATATAACTGTTAATATTTTGGTGTGTTTCTTTCCAATCATTTTATATGCACATATGTAAGTTTAGATATCTATATGTATTTCTTCTTACAAAAGTGGATCATCGTATACAAAGTGCTGTCATACTGTATTTCAGACATCACGGGCTTCCCAGATGGTGCTAGTGGTAAAGAATCTGCCTGCCAATGCAGGAGACACAAGAGACACAGGTTCAGTCCCTGGGTTGGGAAGATCCCCTAGAGAAGGGCATGGCAACCCACTCCAGTATTCTTGCCTGAGAAACCCCATGGACAGAGGAGCCTGGCTAGATACAGTCCACGGGGTCTCAGAGTCGCACATGACTGAGAACACATGCACAGACGTCTTCAGTTTGCTATTTCTTAGTCGTCTGATCCTGGTTAAGTAAATTCACGTCTCTGAGTCCATTTCCTCCTGTGTAAAATGAGGACTATTATAGTAACTACCTCACAGGGCTGTTGTGAGGATTCAGTGAGACAAAAATATATAAAAACACTTATCACAGTGCCTGACACATAGCAAGTTGAATTAATGTTAGCTATTATAATCTTCCCACATCAATAAATATAGCTCTACATAATAATGTAATGAGTTCTGTCAGTGCTTGGTCTAACAGGAGTGACTGAAGCCCTGCAGTGACTCACCAACACATATTCACTTGACACACAAGCAAGTATATCTGTGGGATAAACTGCCTAAAGCACAACTGCTGGTTCAGAGGCTCTGCACATTTGTAATTTTGATAGATATTGCCAAATTGCCCTTCCTCAAGTGGGAGTTACCGTGATTTCTCTAAGTTATCCCTTATGGATGAATATTGAGGGTATTTTCAAATTTTTCATTGATGGATGGTGAAGAACATTCTTATAACTAAATATCTGCTTGAATTCATGATTATTTATTCAGGCCAAAGGAAGGAGCATAAGTAAATGCATAGAGATGTGGGAGCAAATGGTGTGCTCTGAAAACTGCTAGTATCAGGGATACTCAGAGGGTAGAAGGATAAGAGGTGAGCCTGTAAATAGATTGGGACCAGATTGTAAAAGACTGTGAATTTCACATTTATTCATCTAATCAGTCACTAAATATTTAGTTACTATCTGTTACAGGCCACGCACTGTTTTAGGCAGTTTATTCACTTAGTGAACAAAAACAGAAAAAGATTCCTGCCCTGGGGGAGTTTACATTCTAGTGAAGAATGTAAACAAACAATAAAAGTAATAAACAAACTACAGAGACTGTTAGAAGGTAATAAGAAAAAAGGAAAGATAGAGTAGGCTAAAGGGGATGAGGAGTGCTGGGAGTAAAATTATGATATTATAGTAATATAATAATATGTTGTTCTAAATATCAATAATTAATATTAATATTGCACAATGCAATATTAAATAGAGTGACTGCTGCACTACAGAGTTTAAATTTATTCTAGGAATGAGGAATCACTGAGGTAGGCATTCATATATATTTATCATCATCTGTGCCATATCCACAAACTACGTGATACTTAATGGTTTCTTTAAATTGACTTACCTTTCCCTACCTAAACTTATTTTAAATGAAGCTCTATAACACCAACATAAACAGAAACTCAGTATTACATGCCACAAAAGTCTAGAAGGGGATACTGGATGATATCTCCAGCTGGCCTCTTCCCTTCATTACAGAGACTAGTTAGTATATAAGAACAATAACAACCAGCACTCTTAAAACTGCATGCTTATTATTTGACAGGTAACTTGGTATTTTTACATGCTGCAGGTAATTAATTTTATCTTCACAATAACTCTATGCCACAGGTACCATTATGGTACCTGTTTCTTTAGGAGGAAATTTGGGCAAGTGATTAACTCTTCCAAGCCTCAGCTTCCTCCTAAATAAATGGAGACAATAATGAGGATATATACACAGAACTCATACAATTCAACATCAAAAAAACAAACAACCTAATTTTAAAATGAGCAGAGGATCTGAATAGACATTTTTCCAAAGAAGACATACAGAAGGCCAACAAGTACATGAAAATTTTCTCAGCAGCACTAATTACCAGGGAAATGCAAATCAAAACCACAATGGGATATCACCTCACACCTGTCAGAATGGCTATTATCAAAAGAGACAACACATAATAAGCATTGGTGAGGATGTGGATAAAATGGAACCCTCACGCACTGTTGTGGGAATCTAAATTGGTGCAGCCACTGTGGGAAACAGTATGGAGTTTCCTCAAAAAATTAAAAGTAGAACTACCCTACAATTCAGCAATTCCACTTCTGGGTATTTTCCCCAAAGAAAACAAAAACACTAATTCAAAAATCTGTGCATCTCCATGTTCAATGCAACGTTATTCACACAGTCAAGACATGGAGGCAACCTAAGTGTTCGTCGGTAGATGAGTGGATAAAGAAGATGTGATATATATACACAATGGAATATTACTCAGCTATATAAAAAAAGAATGAAATCTTGCCATTTAGGAAAACATGGATGGACCTAGAGGGTATTGTACTAAGTGAAATAAGTCAGATAAGGACTACTGTATGATTTCACTTAGATGTGGAATCTCAAAAATAAATGAACAGTCATAATAAAGCAGGAAAGAGTCCTAGATCAGGAGCACAGACATGTGGTTGCCAGAGGGGAAGGTGGGTTGGGAGGATGAGTAAAATAGGTACAGGAGACTAAGAGGTACAGACTTCCAGTTACAAATAAATGAGTCACAGGGAACTAACTTAGTGTTCAGGGTCAACAATACTTCATTTTTTTTAAAGGGAAAATAACTTAAATGGCCCCAAATAAGGATCTAATTGAAGAAATCATAGTCAGGGTAAGATAGTAAGCAAACATACACATGTACTAGGTACTTATAGCCTCTGGTCAGAATTTATATTGATATAAAAAACTTAAATTTTTAAATAAGTAAAACAAAAAATATGAAATTTTATACACTGCATGATCACAAAAAATATTTCAAAAAGATAAATAGGAGAAAAGGCTGGAAGTACATCAAAATATTATTGATCACCTTTGAGAGTTAAGACTATTAGTAAATTTTTAATCTTGTAGTTCTTTGGATTTCCCAAGTTTTCTATGAGTATTTACCATTAAAAGGAAATTTTTTTAAATAAAAAAGGCAATATAGGACAGAAGGGCCCATGGCTTCTGCTTACTCCATGTCATGCTTGGGAGAGATGGGGAGAGGGGACAGGAATAGAAGGGAATAGAAGCTCCCAGCTACATCATCCCCTGACCACTAACCCCCAAAATCCAATGACTGAGGTTAGAGCTAAATTACTGCTTTAAAATACTAAAAATAAAAAAATCCAAAAAATAAAATAAAATACAAACACCTTCCCTCAGAGTTAAATTTATTGGTCACTTTAATTTTCCTGTGAAGAACTGTAATCAGAATATCCAAATTGATTATAGACTTGCTAGAATGGGAGTTTTGATTAGAAGATGGTAAACAAAGGAACCTCTGGGAGCACCGGGAGGGAAGGCTGGCACTTGGGCCGCTGGAGGGAAAGAGGCAACAGAAAGCAAAACAGGAGAAAACTAAAGACAAACTCTCAACTTCAGTCGTCTCTAATTCAAGTCCTTTGGGGGAAGAAACAGAATATAAATATGATAAATAATACATCAGCAGAGAGATGGTGCCTAGTTTCTGTTAACATGATTAGTCTCTGAAAGCATAGTAGTGCCATCCAACTTCCTGAGAAAAGAGCTTTGTTTCTTAAAAAAGGCCATTTTCGGGACTTCTCTGGTAGTCCAGTGGCTAAGGCTCCACACTCCCAGTGCAGGGGGCCTGGGGTTTGATCCCTGATCAGGGAAATAGATCCCATATACTACAACTAAGACCCAGTACAACCGAAAAAAAAAAAAAAAAGAGGCTATTTTCATTCATGAAAAATAATATGGGACTTTGAACCACTCAGCCTAAGCATCTGAACCCGAGAGCTCTTTCCCTAGTTTCAGTTATCTTTTAACAGTGAGATTCCCATAAAATCACACAGATGAACCCAGGTTCTCTGAAAGGCTTACAAGCAAGAGAAGTTCAAGATAATGCAGTAACGTCATCTTTCAGTATTGATTTACAAAGGGAAAGTAAGCCTTTGAATGGAGTGAACAGTATTTTTAAATAGTTTAGAGAAAATTAGAGACTGAAGAAAAGCTTATCATGGAAACAAACAAAAAAAAAAAACCTAGGAGCAGAATGGTTTTATCTCTGACATTGAGCAAGCATTGCCTAATGACCCCCAGATGTGATATTAGCCCTCAAATGTGGTACTGAGTCCTGAGTCACAGAGGAAAACAATGTTGGATCTGCTTACTGCCAAACACTACATCTACAAACGGATAGATATCCCTAAAGGTAAGTAAGTACACTACCTCTGCTTTCACCATGTCGTAAAAGAGAGAGCAAAACCCTTGAGCTGATGGCCAAATGTGGTACTACATTTCTAGTACACAAATAGTTTCCTTCTCCGGCTCAACATTTGAGGAGTCCCAGACAAGACTCAGACAATCCTGGCACTTCTGCTGGAGTTCCTATTTGGTAAAGCGAAATTAGCAAAGTGTGTTGCTTGGTAACATGGGCTCTATTAAACCCTTGGATCTTAGGTATGATGAAATAGACCAAGTACATCTATTTGGTTTGCTTTTTTCTTTCTTTCTTTCTTTCACCAAGATCCAAAGGCTGATACCATGCTTCATAGCTTTCCCGGTATCCACAGCCCCCTGAACAACAGGACACTGGCAAATACCTATGAAAGTCAGACTCTTCTCCTGTCAGTGAGTGAGTGAGTTTGGGAGGCTACATACACATTAGTGTGTCACTGGGACTTTAGCAAGCCATAGCTTCTCTTTAACTGACTATGATTATCTATGAATTTATCTTGAAGTTAACTAAAAGCAAGAAGTCACATGAAGCTATTCCTAAAGAAACTTAGAAGCCTCTGGAGAAAGTTAAGTCAGTTTATTTTCTAAGTCAAATAGGATTATCTTTTGAAGGAAGTATTCCCTTCAGCTGATCATCTTAAACAGTAATGAATAATTGTATTTGGCTAAATACCCAAACCCAAGATAAACAAGGTAAATTCTTTGAAAGTAAATATAATCTGATGAGCATTTTTGATCAAATAAACATAGTTAAACATATTTCCTCACTCTCATTGATGGCTTTCCTATCTCAAGCAACATTTAACAGAACAAATCCTTTTGAAAATTAGGATTTCAAAATCCAACTATCATTTAAACAAACTACATACATGGGCCACATAAATGAACATGCATTGCTGGTGGGAATATAAAATGGTAAAATTACTTTGGAAAACAGATCAGCAATTTCTTACAAAGTTAAACATGCACTCACATAACATAGCAATCCTACTAGGTATTTACTCAAGAGAAATTAAAATACACATCTACACAAAAGCTTAAACACAAATATTCATAGCAGCTTTATTTGTAATAACCCATAACTGGAAACAACCCAGATATCCATCAAAATGTGAATGGATAAGCAAATTGTGCCATATACACACAACGAAACACAACTCAGCAATAAAAGAGATGAAGTACTGATCCAGGAAACAACATGAATGGATTTCAAGGACATTCTAAACAAAAACAGCTAGACACAAAAGAATATATACTGTATGATTTTATCCATATATATGAAATTCTATAAAAGAGAACTCTAACCTGTAGTGATGGAAAAAAGGAGATCAGTGGTAACCTGGAGCCAGTGGTAGCAGCAGAGGAAGATTAATGATGAAAAGTCAGTGGACATTTCCGTGGAAGTGGTCTATATCTTGACTGAAAGCTTAAAATAGGTAAAATTTATAGTAAGTATGTAAATTATATCTCAACTGAGTTGATTTTTTTTCTTTTTCAAATTCTTTTCCCATTTAGGTTATTACAGAATATTGACTAGAGTTCACTGTACCATACACTAGTTTAAATAAAAACTCTTCAAAAGTTGAAAATTTAAAGATATATCTGCTTAGCAAGTATAAGTAATAAGTATCCTGTGTAAACTGTGGACCAAGATGCAGTCTCTACAATTAGGAGACCACTCTCTTGAAAAAACTAAGCACACAGGAACATATGCATGGTAGAAGGCATTGAGCCAATGCTACTTAGAGCTGGAATATACAGTTTAACAGGCTCTTCTAAATAGTGCCTACCATATGGGGGAATGGCAAAAGGAATAAAAGGCAAAGGATTCACTAGGCTGGAAAGGAGACCAATATACACTAGGTTGGTTGGGAGTGCTCATGCGCTCAGTGCTCAGTCCCTCAGTCATGTCGGACTCTGTGACCCTATAGACTGTAGCCACTAGGCTACTCTGTCCATTGGATTCTCCAGGCAAGAATACTGGAGTGGGTTGCCGTGGTTGGGAGATCTGGGATCAGATTAAGGACAAGATATGATGTTCTACATCACTGTGAAGCCTGGCTTGTCACTGTCATCTTATGAAATGCATCTCAATAGAGAGGCCAATTAATCTGGATGAAGCTTGACTAATCTAAAAACTGATATCAAATGACTGAGACAAAGAGTAGAAAATGGTATAGGACAAGAGGGTCTTCAGATTCCTTGGCCAGACTACAGGGCACCTCTTGCCCTCACCATCAGTGTGGAAGCTCATTATCCTTTTGCTGTTTGGCAAACATTCTATTAAGGCTACAATAAATGCAAAAGATCTGATGAGGAATTGACCTAGAATATTTTATTCATCTATATAGCTTTAGAAATTAAAAGATGGGAAAAATAGATAATTGAGTATCTCTCATATACAGTCTTAGGATAGGATTCAGAGTACAGTCCTATCGCACTGGGAAATAATCTGAAATTATTTTTTTAATCAGGGATCTAATAATATCACAAGTTTTTAGGAACTGATAATGAAATGTGAAAAACAAGAGTGGACTGTTGTAGTCATTTCTGGGTGCCACACTTAAAGGATATTGACAAATTGGAGGTTAATGGCCAGGATGGTGATACGGCCTGGAAACCATCTCAGAGAAAAAAGACTAGAATGGAAACCTAGAGTAGAAAAGATCTGTCTGGACATGGTAGCTGTTGCCAAATATCTGAAAGTCTACACCTACGGGAGAGGTGATGCTGCTGCTAAGTTGCTCAGTCATGTCCGACTCTGTGAGAGCCTATGGAACTGTAGCCCACCAGGCTCTTCTGTCCATGGGATTCTCCAGGTAAGAATACGGGAGTGGGTTGCCATGCCCTTCTCCAGGGAGCTTCCCGATTCAGGGATTGAACCTGAGTCTCCTGCATTGCAGCCTGATTCTTTACCATCTGAGCCACTAGGGTAGAGGTGATAGATAGACTTTGCCTATTTTTGCATTCTTTGCATTCCCTATGACAAATTAAGACTAAAGATAGATGGAAGACTAAAGACTAATGGAAGATAGATTTCAGTTCAATATCTGGGGGAATTTTTTTAATGAGCAGAACATTCAAACAGTTGAAAGGCTCTTTGACTCTCCTTCATTAAAAATTAAAATAGAAGTAAGTGAAGAGTCCCAGGTAGTGCTAGTGGTAAAGAACCCTCCTGCCAATGCATGGGGGCTTCCCAGGTGGTAGTACCTTACATCTCTTACACCTGCCAATGCAGGAGGTGTAAGAGATGTGTGTTCGATCCCAGGGTTGGGAAGATCCCCTGGAGGATCCCCTGGAGGAGGGCACAGCAACCCACTCCAGTATTCTTACCTGGAGAATCCCATGGACAGAGGAGCCTGGCAGGTTACAGTCCATAGGGTCGCAAAGAGTTGACTGGACATGACTGAAGTGACTTAACATGCACACATGCAAGTGAAGAATCCAATAGTGATAAGGGAGCACTGATGCTCTTATCTTTTCCCTCACATTAGTCAGAACTGCATATGAATTTCTAAAACATATTTATCTTCTATTATTTTTTGATTACACAAGTAACAGATTTGCTATGTGAAAAAAATGAAAATACAGACAAGCAAAGAGAAACACAAATGAAAACAAAATCATGTATCTTCCACCTCCTAGAAATGTAAACATTTTGGCATATAGCCTTACAGACTTTTTTCTGTTATAGATCCCTATAAAATATACACATATACTTTTTAAAAAAATTTAAATTTATTTATTTTAATTGGAGGCTAATTACTTTACAATATTGTATTGGTTTTGCCATACATCAACATACCATTAATAACACTACATTTTTACTTTACAATACAGTATAAACATTCTTAACAGGTACATCATTCTTAACAGATACAGAGATTTCCATGGAATGACTATACTGTAATTTGTTTACCCAAAGTTTCCCAGAGGACATTCTATATAACATTAGCTCTACAAGATGACCCTCAAAAAAATAGGACTTAGGTTAAATAGTTTAAAATGCCCCATACCATATTGCCTTTCTTGGGCTTTCACATGTTAAAGAAATGAATTAACTGAGTTCCCCAAACTTACTTGACCAGAGATTGTCCATGGCCTCCCCCTTCTTTAATTCTTCAGGACACTTACTTATATTTTATAAAACACTCTGATAAGTGCTGGCTTAACTGATACTTTAGTGTTAGACATTAGGTTTCTAGTTTGTACATAAAACTTGCCATTTTAACCATATTGAAGTATACAATTCAGCACATGCGTGCATGTGTGCTCAGTCATGTCCAGCTCTTTGTGACCCCATGGACTGTAGCCTACCAGGCTCCTCTGTCCATGGAATTTTTCAGCAAGAATACTGAAGTGGGTGACCATTTCCTACTCCAGGGGATGTTCCCCGCCCAGGGATCGAACCTACATCTCTTGTGTTTCCTGCACTAGCAGGCAGATTCTTTACCAACAGTGCTACCTGGGAAGCTTATATTCATAATTACATTCCCACTCTATATTTCCAAAGGTTTTTCATCATCTCAGTAAGTGGTGACATGCAATATTTATCCTTTTGTGTCTGGCTTATTTCACTTATAATGTTTCCAAGGTTCACCCACGTTGTAGCATGTGTCAGAACTTCATTCTTTTTTTGTGGCTGAATAATAGTTCATGGTATGGATATACCACATTTTATCCGTTCATCTGGTGATGGACGCACGTTGTTTCAACCTTTTGGCTATTATGAATGAATCATCCTGCAAGGAACACTGGCATACAAGTACCTGTTCAAGGCTTTGTTTTCAAGGAGTGGAATTATTGGATCATATGATAACTATGTGTTTAATATTTTGAGGAACTGATAAACTTTTCCACAGTTGCTGTGTCATTTTACATTCCAGTGAGAAATGTGCAAGGGTCCCATTTCTCCGCATCTCCACCAATACTTGCTACTTCCTGTCTTTTTATTAGAGCCATCCTCATGTATGAAATGGAGAAGGCACTGGTGACCCACTCCAGTACTCTTGCCTGGAAACTCCCATGGACAGAGGAGCCTGGTGGGCTGCAGTCCATGGGGTCGCTAAGAGTCGGACATGACTGAGCGACTTCACTTTCATGCATTGGAGAAGGAAATGGCAACCCACTCCAGTGTTCTTGGAGAATCCCAGGGACAGGGGAGCCTGGTGAGCTGCCGTCTATGGGGTCGCACAGAGTCAGACACGACTGACGTGACTTAGCAGCAGTAGCAATAGCATGTATGAAATGGCATCTCTTTGTGCTTTTGATTTGCACTTCCCTAATAACTAATAATGTTGAACATCTGTTCATGTGCTTATTGACCATCTGTATATCTTCTTTGGAGAAATGTGTATTCATAAAGTCCTTTGCCCATATTTTAATTGGGCTTTTTGTTGTTGAGCTATCAGAATTGCTTACATATTCAGGATTAAACCCATATCAGATATGATATACAAAATTTTGTTACACTACAGGTTGCCTTTTCACTGCCTTGATAATGTTCTTTGATTCACAAAAGTTCTTAATTTTTATAAAGTTCAATTTATTTTTCCTTTTGGTGCTATATCTAAGAATCCATTGCTAAATCCAGGGTCATAAATATTTACCCTCTTCTTTTTCTAAGTATTAAATGGTTTTGTTGTTGTTCAGTCACTAGGTTGTGTTTGACTCTTTATGACCCCATGGACTGCAGCACGCCAGGCTTCCCTGTCCTTCATCATCTCCAGGAGTTAGCTCTAACTCGTGTCCATTGAGTCAGTGATGCCATCCAACCATTTCATTCTCTGTTGCCCTCTTCTCCTCCTGCCCTCAATCCTTCCTAGCACCAGGGTCTTTTCCAATGAGTTAGCTCTTCGCATCAGGTGGCCAAAGTGTTGGAGCTTCAGCTTCAGCATCAGTCCTTCCAATGAATACTCAGGGCTGATTTCATTTAGGATTGACTGGTTTGATCTCCTTGCTGTCCAAGGGACTTTCAAGAGTCTTCTCCAACACCACAATTCAAAAGCAGCAATTCTTCAGTGCTCAGCCTTCTTTATGGTCCAACTCTCATATATGTACCTGACTACTAGAAAAACCATAGCTTTGACTATATGGACCTTTGTCACTAAAGTGATGTCTCTGCTTTCTAATATGTTGTCTAGGTTTGTCATAGCTTTTCTTCCAAGGAACAAGCATCTTTTAATCTCATGGCTTGCAGTTGCCATCCACAGTGACTTTGGAGCCCAAGAAAATAAAATTTGCCACTGTTACAATTTTTTTCCCTTCTATTTGCCATGAAGTGAGTGATGAGACTGGATGCTATGGTCTTCATTTTTTGAATGTTGAGTTTTAAGCCAGCTTTTTCACTCTCCTCTTTCACCCTCATTAAGAGGCTCTAAGTTTCTCTTCACTTTCTGCCATTAGAGTGGTATCATCTACGTATCTGAAGTTGTTGATATTTCTCCCAGCAATCTTGATTCCAGCTTATGTTTCATCCAGCCTGGCATTTCAAATGGTGTACTCTGCATGTAAGTTAAATAAGCAGGGTGACAATATACAGCCTTGCTGTACGCCCTTCCCAATTTTGGAACCAGTTTATTGTTCTGTGTCCATTTCTCACTGTTGCTTCTAGATCTGCATACAGGTTTCTCAGGAGGCAGGTAAGGTGGTCTGGTATTCCCATCTCTTTAATACTTTTGCAGTTTGTTGTCATCCACAGTCAAAGGCTTTAGCATAGTCAATAAAGCAGAAACAGATGTTTTTCTGGAATTTCCTTGATTTCTCCATGATACAACAGATGTTGGCAATTTGATCTCTGGTTCCTCTGCTTTTTGTAAATCCAGCTTCTACATTTGGAAGTTCTCAGTTTATGTACTGTTGAAGCCTAACTTGAAGGATTCTGAACATTACCTTGCTAGCATGTGAAATTGAACAGTAGTTTAAACATTCTTTGACATTGCCCTTATTTGGAATTGGAATGAAAACTGACATTTTCCAGTCCTGTGGCTGCTGGTGAGTTTTCCAAATTTGCTGGCATATTGAGTGCAACACTTTAACAGTATCATCTTTTAGGATTTGAAATTTCTCAACTGGAATTACATCACCTCTACTAGCTTTGTTCATAGTATTGCTTCCTAAGGACCACCTGATTTCACACTCCAGGATGTCTGGCTCTAGGTTAGTGACCACATCATCGTGGTTATCCGGATCATGAAGATCTTTTTTGTATAGTTCTTCTGTGTATTCTTGCCACCTCTTCTTAATATCTTCTGCTTCTGTTAGGTCCATACCATTTCTGTCCTTTATTGTGCCCATCTTTGCATGAAACGTTCCCTTGGTATCTCCAATTTTCTTGAAAAGATCTTTAGGTCTTAATATTTAGGTCATTGATCCATTTTGAGTTAATTTTTGTATATGGTATAAGGTAGGAGTTGAATTTCATTGTTTTGCACATGGATATTCAGTTGTCCCAGCCCAATTTGTTCAAAATGTTAGGTTTTCCAAAGTGACAAATAATGTTACAGTCAACATCTATTTCAACTTGTCCTATATATTCTCCTAAGAAAAATTCCTAGAAGAGTTGCTATATCAAAAGATGTGCACATTTGGGGGCTTCCCTGGTGGCTCAGTGGTAAAGAATCTGCTTGCCAATGCAAGAAATACAGGTTTGATCCCTGGTCCGGGAATATCCCACATGCCGCAGGACAACTGAGTCTGTGCACCACAACTACTGAGCCTGTACTATAGAGCCCAGGAGCTGCAGCTACTGAAACCTGAATGCCCTAGAGCCTGTGCTCCGCAACAAGAGAAGTCACCACAATGAGAAGCCTGTGCACTCCAACTAGAGAACAGCCACCACTCGCCACAACTAGAGAAAAGCCTGTGCAGCAACAAAGACCCAGCACAGCCAAATAAATTAAAAAAAAATTCAAAGATGTACACATTTTGAAGGTTTTTGATACATACTAAACTTCCTCTAGAAAGGACATTAGGAATCTACCACAGTGAATTCATATACCACTTTCCCCATGCTCTCAACAGCTTTATTACACAAGTTTTTAAAACCTTGGATAATCAATGTGGCATGAGGATGTACTCTAAATCAAGTTTAAGAGAATTTTAGCTGAATGTCCCTTGACAACCCTAACATGCTAGCCTTAGCAGTTTTCTCTCCAAAGACCTCACACTTATAAAAATACTATAGAAGAATATGACAATGTAAACCACTGCAGAGTTTAATATGTCTAGTTAAGAAAGCAAACTATTGATGGACACCTAGGGTAAATCAATTTTCCTCCACTAAATTTAAAAAAATAAAGAAAGCAAACTAAACCTTTCCTCTCAGAAAAGTGGGACTAGAAACGAAAAGTACAGTGAGGTTCCTCTGCTGGATAATGTGATTTCAAACTATTTCTTTCCTCAGCACAAAGTCACAGACCAGGTTTTTGTGACATTCAAATATGTCCTTTTTCATTTGTGTTCAGTGGAGAGTTACCAAACACGAACCATGCTAAGAAATCAACTAAACTGCAATAAAGGAAGAAATTTTTCTTATAGCCATACAATAATTATCAAGGAAAAAGAAAAGGCTATTTTGCTGTTTATCTGCTTTTTAGTACTTGTTGAGCACTTCCAAATGTGTATTGGGATAGAATTTTTATAGTTGATATTGTTTTTGTCCCTGTCTCCTTTGCTACTCTGAAACAAATCTACAAACTATATCTCTTTTTTTGTCTCAAGCTGTAGTTATGGCAGGAAGAAAACTTTACGGTGAGTGTTTTTCACTCACCGTAATTAATAACGGTAAGTGGAACTTGTTATTAATATGGAACTCCTGAGAGGATCATTTTTCCACACAAAACAAGAAATCAGGGGGGAATTAGCTTTCTACATTTCATCATAAAGCATGCATAATTCATAGAAGAGAAGAAACTATTGATGAGGCTAAACAGAATGAATTTCTTATTGCCAGAAAGAATCAAAATATTAGGTAGAAAGCTGTCTAATTTCCTAAATATTTTCTTAAAGCCTTTTGAAGTTTAATGTCATCATGACTTTTGCTGTCATGCTAGCAAAGATGAAGGTAGATGTTTTTACAGAATCAGCAAAATTTTAAGAGGCAGAAGGTATCTTAGAAATATCTAATCCAACTCTGTTTTACAGATTGGAAATATGAAACGCAGACAGGTGACGTGACCTGCCCAAAGTCACACAGTGCCAGTGATAGAGCCGGAGCTACAAGTCAGGCTTTCCAACTCCTGTGCTCACTAATAATGTAGACTGGCCAGTCAACTGAAAGGTTGATGTGAACCAGTGTTAGCAATTTACTGTTTTGTCAGTAATGCCACAGAGATCTCCAATTTCATACGATAGCTTATTGGTCAATTTATAGGATTCAGTTAATAACTGTACCAATTTAACACATTTCTTCTGAGAGACTATGTCTCCCACTATTAAGAAAGTTGAGCAAATTTCCAACATTCTATATGATGTGTGACTCTTTTCACCTATACCTTATGGACATTTGTAAAAATTAATCTTATTTACTCTCAGGTTAAGAAGCACATTTTAAGAAATCTGTGAGATATCATGGAACTTAAGGGAAAGAAAGCTACCTTTTCACCAGAATAACTTATTATTCTCTTGCCTTTTTTAAATGTAGAATTTCAACTATCTGAGAGTGAAGTCTATGTATATGATAGATTTTTCAAGCTCAACTTTCTAAGATTTAAAATATTTAAAAACACTTCAGGCAAACTGTAATTAGTTTTCTCCATAGATATCCAAAGTACCATACATGCATTTTCATTATGGATATTTATATATAGTTGCTTCCAGGTGAATTTTAAAAATTCATTTAGAAGATGAGATTAAATATGCTGTAGTGGGAGTACTAATAATTCAGGGAGCAGGGACAAAGATTAATGCAGAATTAGAATCTTAACTCATGTGCTTTTAATAGCTCATTTGATTTGCCTCAATTCTAAAGAGCCAGTGAAACAGGCCACCGAGATACAAATTCTAACCCCATACACCTTTTTAATGTAAGAACTTTCTAATACTGAGAACTGTCCATCAATAGAATGAACTGGCTGGCCTGTGAGGGATTCAGTCAGTCACTTTGAAATCACAAGATTTTAAACCAAATCTAAAAGACAACCTGTCTGGAATTCTTAAAAGGATTCCTGCATTGAGAGGGAGATTAAAAGACTTCTAAACTCCTTTAAACCACTAGACCATTCAGGTATGACCCTAAATCAAATCCCTTACGATTATACAGTGGAAGTGACAAATAGATTCAAGGGATTAGTTCTGATAGGCAGAGTGCCTGAAGAACTATGGACGGAGGTTCATAACATTGTACAGGAGGCTGTGATCAAAACCATCCCCAAGAAAAAGAAATGCAAAAAGGCAAAATGGTTGTTTGAGGAGGCCTTACAAATAGCTGTGAAAAGAAGAGAAGCAAACGGCAGAGGAGAAAAGGAAAGATATACCCATTTGAATGCAGATTTCCAAAGAATAGCAAGGAGAGAAAAGAAAGCCTTCCTCAGTGATCAATGCAAAGAAATAGAGGAAAAGAACAGCATGGGAAAGACTAGAGATCTCTTCAAGAAAATTAGAGATACCAAGGGAACATTTCATGCAAAGATGGGCTCAATAAAGGACAGAAACAATATGGACCTAACAGAAGCAGATGTTAAGAAGAGGTGGCAAGAATACACAGAAGAACTATACAAAAAAGATCTTAGTGACCCAGACAACCACGAGGGTGTGATCACTCACCTAGAGCCAGACATCCTGTAGTGCAAGGTCAAGTGGGCCTTAGGAAGCGTCACTATGGACAAAGTTAGTGGAGGTGATGTAATTCCAGTTGAGCTATTTCAAATCGTAAAAGATGATTTTGTGAAAGTGCTGCACTCAATATGCCAGCAAATTTGGAAAACTGGAACTCAGCAGTGGCCACAGGACTGGAAAAGGTCAGTTTTCATTCCAATTCTCAAAGAATATTCAAACTACCACACAGTTGCACTCATCTAACACGCTAGCAAAGTAATGCTCAAAATTCTCCAAGCTAAGCTTCAACAGTATGTGAACCAAGAAATTCCAGATGTTCAAGCTGGATTTAGAAAACGCAGAGGAACCAGAGATCGAATTGCTAACATCTGTTGGATAATAGAGAAAAACAAAAGAATTCCAGAAAAACATCTACTTCTGCTTTATTGACTATGCTAAAGCTTTTGACTATGTGGATCACAACAAACTATGGAAAATACTTCAAGAGATAGGAATACCAGACTACCTTACCTGCCTCCTGAGAAACCTGTATGCAGGTCAAGAAGCAATAGTTAGAACCAGACATGGAACAACAGACTGGTTCCAAATTGGGAAAGGAGTACAGCAAGGATGTATATTGTCACCCTGCTTATTTAACTTATATGCAGAGTACATCATGAGAAATGCTGGGCTGGATGAAGCACAAGCTGGAATCAAGATTGCCGGGAGAAATATCAATAATCTCAGATATGCAGATGACACCACCCTTATGGTAGAAATCAAAGATGAACTAAAGAAAGAGCCTCTTGATGAAGGTGAAAGAGGAGAGTGAAAAAGTTGGCTTAAAACTCAACATTCAAAAAATGAAGATCCTGGCATCTGGTCCCATCATTTCATGGCAAATAGATGGGGAAACAATGGAAACAGTGACAGATGTTATTTTCTTAGGCTCCAAAATCACTGCAGATGGTGACTGCAACCATGAAATTAAAAGATGCTTGCTCCTTGGAAGAAAAGCTATGACCAACCTAGGTAGCATATTAAAAAGCAGAGATATTACTTTGCCGACAAAGGTCCATCTAGTCAAAGCTATGATTTTTCCTGTAGACATGCATGGATGTGAGATTTGGACAATAAAGAAAGCTGAGTGTCAAAGAACTGATGCTTTTAAACTGTGGTGTTGGAGAAGATTCTTGAGAGTCCCTTGGACTGCAAGGAGATCCAACCAGTCCATCCTGAAGGGAAATCAGTCCTGAATGTTCATTGGAAGGACTGCTATGGGGTCGCACAGAGTTGGACATGACTGAGGCGATTTAGCAGCAGCAGCAGATGCTGAAGCTGTGACTCCAATACTTTGGCCACCTGATGCAAAGTGCTGACTCACTGGAAAAGACCCTGATGCTGGGAAGGATAGAAGGCAGGAGGAGAAGGGGATGACAGAGGATGAGATGGTTGAATGGCATTACTGACTCTATGGACATGAATTTGAGTGAGCTCTGGGAGTTGGTGATGGACAGGAAAGCCTTGCGTGCTACAGTTCATGGGGTCACAAAGAGTTGGACATGACTGAGTGGCTAAACGGAAACTGCTTTAAGTTCTAAGATTCTGTGATTTCACTATTGTCTTTCTCTCCTACTTTTATAGTACAGAGATCTTTTCGTATGTGTATTTATGGTCATACTATCTTAGACTATCTTGTATCATTATTTTCACACTTATCCTGCTTGACAATAGGAAAGGTATCTCACTCATTTTCATATATAGTTTTAATTATAGTTTGTGTACACAGAAAATATTCAGTACTTATTGAATATACTTGATATTGCAAACTCGATTAATTGATTTAGTCATTATAAATTTGAAGAACCATATCTTTTTCCTGATCTGAGAATCTAACTTATTACTGCAGTGAGTTTTCATGTTAGGATAAATTTGAATGTTGCTCTTTTAGAAGATTATAAGTAAAATAGGAATACGTGATTGAACATGAATACATATTTAAGGATGCTTTTAAAATATTTGAAAAACATATTTCCACTTTCATTTATCCTCTTACTGAAAATGTGAAAACTAGCATATTTACAATCATATATAATATATTTATACATATAATATTTATATTATATATTTATAAATAATAAATTATTTAAATATTAAAATAAATATATTTATAATTTATATTAAATTTTATAAATATATTTCTAAATATAAATATAAATATATATAAATGTATAAGAAGACATACAAACACATGTAAATATGATCACCTCTTGTTCTCACACTTTTAAAGATGAGTTATAAGATAGGTGATTTAAAAAACTAATTTAAAAAATTGGAACAATCAAAAATTCCCTAACCATCCTGTTGTGGGTTGAATTATGTCCACAGAAAGATAATGGTGAAATTCTAACTCCCTGCACCTCTTAATGTGACCTTATTTGAAAAGAGGGTCTCTACAGATATAATCCATTTCTATTGTTTTGGGCTACCCAGTTTGTGGTACTGTGTTATTGTAGCCCTAAGGAACTCGTACATGTCCCTCACTGTGAAAAATTGGTATGGCAGTTCCTCAGCATGTTTAGAATTACAAAACATGGTCTTATTATAATTTTTAAAACTTAACTACAAAATATCTCCTGTAAAACTTAGAATTGCTTTGATCTGAATATTAATAAATGGAAAATCATTTAAGAAATAAAGCCTCCCGATATACAAGTTCAAAACGTAATAGGATAGAAAACCAACCACAAGGTCCTCAATTCTGAGCATATTATAGTCAGTTATGGCACCCTAGGATTCAACTAAAACAATAAAAACTAAGAAAATAGAGTGAAAGAAATTGTCTGAGTTGAAAAAAAGTGTATTAGGATGAGATAGTCAAGATTACCAAGATTTCTGGATGAAAGTTCCTCACACGCTGAGTTACAGTCTCACCCTCATTGCTTACTTTCTCCATCCTTAGTCTTTGATCATTCTGAAAAACTTTTTTTTTTTTTTTGCTGAAGTGTCAAATAATGCATGGGGACCTTTTTTTTGTCAATAATATATAATTTCAGCAAGTAACATCATTGCAATCATACCTCATTCTGTGAGAGCCCCCTTATATGTTCACAACTCATCAACTAATGTCTGGCAAGAAGCTAAATAACAAAGGCAATATTCATAGTTCACGTGTCCTAAGTTGATTTGTAGAATTCTATCCCAGTTTCAGGATGATCCCAGTCATCTCAGAAATATTCAGTTTCACTTATCCATAGGTGAATAGAATCTGCCCTCCCCCACCCCCACACACAATATATATCCATTCTAATCAATTCCATCACGACCATTGACAAAAGATTCTTGATGCCTATCTTTTTCCCACGTGGGATACACATACATCAGATTTCAATCATTCTGATTATTTCTAATGACAAAGAAAAACATTTAATAAATATTTTAGATAGCCATTTCTACCTTCATTAGCTGAGGAAATTTAAACCAATTCTAAACTTCATTTCATGAAGATATAACACATTTCTATTTTTCAAAATGCTAATACTAGCCCCAATTACTTAGAGCACTTACTTTAGATTAAAAATTTTTTAACAGATGATTTTTCTTATTTAAAAGATCCTTAAGACTTTTGAAGAGAAAATTGGGTTTTAAACAAATCATTATAACCCTTTGGAAACAACTGGAAGCACATGATTCTTGCAGAAAAGCCCTAACATATTAAGCCTGTATTTAATCAAATCAGTAGTCATGATGATGAATACAAGGTAATTCATAGAATGTAAAAGACCACAATTTATCCACATTGTCTTTTTTCACACTTAATTAGAATACAAAATTGATCAGGGATAATCAGGTTAAGTACAAATTGAGTGAAGCCCCAATTACATACTATTTTCTTGCTATTCAATTAGCTTCCATTCATCTTGCCTCCCCTACATATTTCTTCCCAACAAATTAAACATCCAAGGATTCATGTGAAAAATTGGCAATTCTTGGATCAGTACGGTATAACTAGCTTAGTTTTTAAAACTGCTTTTGATAGATGATTTTTCTTTACAGAATGGAAACTAGCAATTACTGAAAATATTAAAAAAACTAGCGTAAATATTCAGCACATAATCTTCAAAATCATTTTACCTGTTGATTAATGGAATGATTATATTTCATTAGAATGTAAATTTTATTTATTTTTTATTCACCTAAATAGAGCTCTCAATTTTTTTTTTTTTAAAGTCAAGGCGCAGCATGTTTCTATATATTAGCAACCTGAAGATGTATGATTGTATCTTCAAGATACATCTTGTTTGGAAAATATCTTTGAAAGTATTACTACGTTGCTTTTAAGAGCATACACAGAAATTAGACATGCAAGTTCTGTAGATAAACAGAATTTTAGGAAATTGAGAAAAAAAGATAAATAAGAAATAGTCAATTATATCACAGACAATTCTGTTACTGATCCAACATATGTGTGTGTGTGTGAGAGAGAGAGATCAAGCAAGTGAGTGCATGTGTGTTTCTCCATTGGGGAGAAAGTCTTAGGATGAGTGAATCATTTAGTTGAAAGTTCATCAATTACAATAAATGGAGAACTAGAATCAGAAGGCAACACAAGGGAGTTTGTGACAGTGCTGATTTTCGCTGGTGAATTGTGAGATGATCCTGCACTACTGTTGTTTCTATCAAGAACATCTGAGTATAGATTAGGAAAAGAAAATGCCACTCATTGATAACAGAATTCAAGAGATCTCTGCGCTTTGTGTACAAATGAATGCAAAATGAACAAGGAATTGGCACTGGTTACAGGAGCAGTTTCATAAGAGGAGTAAAAAAAACCAACAGTAATGATAATAAAAATCCATTCACTGTGTTTCCCATTTTGATTATTTGCTTTCTTGGCACACTTTTAAATCATATGCTCAGCCTAAAAAAGTCCAAAAATCCAAGGTGGAAAAGATGGGCAGATGACTCTTTCCTAAGCTTGCATTTTTATGTATTAATATTTCTCTAATACCTCTTAATCTAATACCAAAAGCCCACTTCTAAAAATGTGTCTACCATATACTAAGTGTTGGGTAGAAGAACTAGTTAATGATATCCATTTGGGATAGTCATTTTATAAACCTTACTAAAAATATTTCATAATATATCACACTTTTGAATATGTACAATAGCCAAAGTAGACTGAAAAACCCAAAGTAGCCAATGAATGCTCAAAGTCTCATGTTAATACTTACCACATATTCCTATCAAACACTAGGATTAGTATCAGAAGAAAGCATGGTGGTTGTGTCTTGGAAAATTCTCTTTGGATGGTGTTCAGATGTCATTTCACCTATGACAAAGAATGAATATCAAGGTAGATATATTTTATCTAATGTGTTTATTATGCTTTCAACTGCAAAAGTAAAACTTGTTCATTGCAATTAATTTATAAAAGAAAAACAAAAGGAAAAATGTTTACATTGCAATTATCCAGAGATCACTCTTTTCAGTAGTTCCTGAGTATGTGTGTATATGTGATTGTTTTTTTAAACAAAATTGGATTTGCACTGTAAATAATGTGATATGTAATCTACTTATGATTATAATTTTTCTCATATTATTAACTAAATTCTACATGTGTTTATAAAGCTATGTATTAAGGATATACCATAATTTAACCTCATTCCTTATTTTAAAACTTCAAGTTATTGCTATCCTTATTTTGCTAAACATACACAATGAACTAAGTAGATGGATTTTTTTTTATAGAATACAATGAACAAATATATTTTTTCAATACTATGGAAAACATTTAATCACAGAAAACTGCATTGTTAAAACCTTGACTTTGAAGGAAATGTTACACATTAACATGATAACCAGGTCTGAATGTGAGTAAAACTGATGATCAAGTTTATAACTTATTGTGTGTGTTTAGTCACTAAGTTGTATTTGACCTTTTCGTGACCCCATGGACTGTAGGCCGCCAGGCTCCTCTGTCCATGGGATTTCCCAGGCAAGAATATTGGAGTGGGTCGCCACGTCCTTCTCCAGGGGAAATTCCTGACCCAGAGATTGAACACATGTCTCTTGTATTGGCCAGTGGATTCTTTACCGCTGAGCCACCAGGGAAGCCGTTCTCTTCTAAGTCTTAGAACATAATGAGAACATGCTGAGTTTGTTATGTTGTTAGGAAGACTGCCACTAATTTATGCCAAATGCATGGAACACTGAAGTCTATTTCAGTTTTCTTCTCTCTAGTTTTACGTTCCTCCTTCTCCTTCCTTTACCTTTCTCCTTCCATTTCTTCTTCTTTCTCCTTCTTTCCCATCTTAATGGATTTTTCACAAATATACATTTTTAAGTTTACTGTCCTTTCCCATTTATCCATTTCCACCTCCCTATTATAGTTAAACTTTGTACTAAGCCTATAATTCAGTAGTTATATCAAGAAAAAAAAAGGAAATAAATAGCTTAGTGAGGCAGGGATGAGAAATGGGATCCAGGACTGTAG
The DNA here is from genome assembly GCF_001704415.2 of Capra hircus. Classification (NCBI taxonomy): domain Eukaryota; kingdom Metazoa; phylum Chordata; class Mammalia; order Artiodactyla; family Bovidae; genus Capra; species Capra hircus. The sequence goes on from NW_017189517.1 coordinate 10,699,039, forward strand.
GAGTTTAAAAAAAACACAAAACTGCTGTTCTTTCCCTATCCTTTCATTACTGAGTAGGTGTGTAATTTTCCATATATTTAACCAAAAATAGCCCACATAAACAAGTTAACCATCAAAGGACATACACATTAGTATATATTTTTTAGTGTTGTAAGTGGATCTAGTTTGTGTCAACTTATTCATATGATATTAATGTGTACATGTGGTGGCAAGGCAGAGCAGGGGTTGAGATTCAGCAGAATACTTGATGACTGACTCACTCTGTTTATTCATTCCCCATCTTGTTTCAGAAGGTATTTAAGGCAACTAGTTGACTAAACTGGAATTGAATTTTTCAATTCACATTTATATGGCACTTGATAGCTCTCAAAATGTCTTTATATATAGTTTCATTTAAGTAAGACAAATGGCCTCTAGTAATTTATCAAATATATTTTAAATAAATAAATCCTTTTAAATGAATTTATGTATAATACTTGATTTTATATGATATCTTACAAAAATAATAAGTTATACTTATTTCTGTTGGTAGATAAAAGTACCTTTTCCTTTTAATGGGCCAAGGACACTTGATCTAATAGTACTGGCGGCACTTTGACTTCTTCTAAAATAAAATGATCATAATCATTATAAGAAAACATTTGAATAAGATCAGCTGTGACTATTTCATTATAACATCTAAAGATATACATTAAAAGAGAACTCTATGTAGTATCCCACAATACATGATTTCATTGTTTGTCTGTAAATGTAGGTAATAATAGGAAAGCCTCAGGGAAAGCAAACTGACTTGTAATTTATAAGGATTCAGGATTTTCCCGAGTTGTGGGGGGAAAAGCTAGAAGGACCCATAGTCCTGGCTCTGACCTGCCTTGAGTCCAGGTGAAAATCATGGATGAATGAGAGGGTATGGTTGCTAAAAGTTCATTTAAGAGTTAACTCTGATCCTTATGAACAAGCTGAGTCAGAGGAAAACTATGTCAGACAGTGTTAATGAATTACTGATTCTTCAGATGTTCATATGCTCTCACATGTTCTTAGTCACTTGATTCTTTTCAATAACACAAAATTATAAACCGAAACAATGGCATTTTAATTTAGCTAAGAAGACATTACTTTTTCGGTTGCCATGGAACCTGGATCTCTCTCTCTCTATATATATATTTTTTTTTGTCTGTACCTTGTGGCTTGCAGGATCTTACTTTCCCAGCCAGGGATTGAACTCAGTGTAATATCTTTTAAGTTTTCTCAGATTCTTGTTTTATAAGCAATTTGGTATTTTCATGCAATAGAAACTTACATTGTAAATCATTGCATAGGACTAGGAATAGGACTTGGAGGCAAGCCGGTGCATCTCACACAAGTTTGTAGTGATGGAGAAAAACATTGCTAACACCAAATTGGAGCAGAGGTTTTAAAACCACCACTTTTCTCAGAAAGCACATCAGTGGTTTCCCAGAGGTGGAGGTGGTGGGGAAGGAGATCAAGTGCAAAAGATCATGAGGAAACTGTTTAGAGTGTGAAAATTGTTCTATATCTTGATTATGGTTACAGTTACAGGATTGTACACAATTCCCAAAATTAATCAAATCATGTACCTAAAAGTTGGTGACTTTGGTAATACATAGATAATAGTTTAAGAAATGAAAAGGAAGGGAAATCTGTCATTTAGAATCAGACATACTATAGCAAAATATATCCCTCAAAAGTGAAACATTTAAGTCTTACAAATATTTCAAGGGACACAGACTTTTAGACACTCCTTTCTTACCTTGCCAGTCACCTCGGTGAGAGAAGCTGCTGCAGATGCTGGAATTAAATCAGTGCAGTTTGCAGAAGATGGTTTCTGTACCTCGTTGTTCTTCTGTATAAGCAGAAAGCAGTGAACAACTGTAGCACCTATTGCTTACTTATCAAATACTGAGGTGACAGATATGGCATGGGGAAGGGAATCTTTACTGCATTAGTGGTTGTACCATGGAGCTCTCATCATCTTAAAGCAAGCGGGGAACCCAAGATTCACGTCAATAAGCAAAGGAAACTTTTGCCTTTTGGGAAAGAGAGCTACATACCTGATGAGGGGTTTCCCTCACACCTCCAAAAAGACCTAGAATGTGGGTACTCATCATTGAGCAATACTTAATATATACACAAATCCTAAATTTCAATCTTTCTCTTTGGATTTGACCTGTGCTTTATTATCAAAAACTATAGTACTTGTCCAGGAAAGGATCAAAGAAGATTTGGTTAAAACTAAGATACAAATGGGACAGCAAAAATAAACAGCTATAAAAATGTTTATAGATTTTTTTTTACATGGACAAAATCAGGACTACACAATTCAGGACTTTAAAATATGCCCTTTTCTTCTCCAAGACACAAGTAAAGTTATATTACATGTTTCTTTCTTCCTTCTAACACACTTGGAGATTTACACTCACTCATACCAACACCTAAAGTAATTAGAATTGAGTTAGTTAAAGGACTCTAACAGCCTCTAAAAATTGTCTTAGTACCAAAACATGAAAAATGACAGCCTCCAGAGGTTATCTATTCATTCTTCAGGTGCTATGCTGTGATAAGTTGCTTCAGTCGTGTCTCTGTGACCCTATGGAGCCCACCAGGCTCTTTTGTCCATAGGATTCTCCAGGCAAGAATACTGGAGTGGGTTGCCATGGCCTCCTGCAGGGGATATTCCTGACCCAGGGATCAACCCCGCGTCTCTTACATCTCCTGCATTGGCAGGTGGGTTCTTTACCACTAGCGCCACCTGGGAAGCCCTCTTTCTTCAGGACTTATTCCTAAATCAGAGACAGATGCCCATCTAAGGCAGTCTGGGCTCAAAATAAGATGTCACTGCTTCTGCTGATAATTCATTTCCCTACCTAATAATCTCCAAATCTAGAAACTGACATCTAAGCAGAATCTCTTCTACTCAAATTTCAGCTAAATTCTTACTCTGTCATTATCTGAGATACCCATGAAAAAGAACACTAAAGATGTTCATGGAAAAGAACTCACTCAACTACCACAACTGAGTAATTATAATATGTACAGGGACATTTAAAAATGTTAGCAAGGATTGTAACTACATTTAAAACATGCAACATGTTTAAATGAAAGGCTGTACATTAAAATGTTAGTAGGAGTATATGTGTTACAGGCATAAAAATGCAGTATTTTCCCAGTAAATCCATTGACTGTGGTTTAAAACACAAACATATTGTTAATAAATTACATAGAAGGGCAAAATCATTTATAACTTTTTCATCTAAGCATTCAATCAGCACAACTGAACTTTTTTTAGACTCACTTGGACAGAGAGGAAATTGGTCCACAGAAACAATGGTTTTGTATAAGACAACCACTGATTTTGAACCCCACTCTCAATTAGTTACTTTATGCTGCTGCTGCTAAGTCACTTCAGTTGTGTCTGACTCTGTGTGACCCCAGAGACGGCAGCCCACCAGGCTCCCCCATCACTGGAATTCATCTTTTCATCTAATCAATTCATTAGAATTGATTCTAATTCTAATCTCTCTTCTAATCTCTCTCTCTTCTAATCTCTCTTCATTCAAAAGAGAAAACATCAAACATCAAACAATTTTTCCAACCATTAATACTATGATATTAATAAATATTACTCAGAGCCCAACAAACTAAATGTCTTTCAGCATGGGTTTGCTTAAGCAAATGATGGTACAAGCATGATTTAAATCTAGTCATTGACATTGAAAAATATGTATTACATATTAAGTAGGAAAAAGCCACAAATTATTTTTATGTAAAATTTTAAATGAGAGGTGTTCAGAAGGATGTTCCCTCAAAAGTTAGCTGCTGCTACTGCTGCTGCTAAGTCGCTTCAGTCGTGTCCGACTCTGTGCGACCCCATAGACGGCAGCCCACCAGGCTCCCCCGTCCCTGGGATTCTCCAGGCAAGAGTACTGGAGTGGGGTGCCATTGCCTTCTCCCAAAAGTTAGCAGTCCTTATCAATGTGTAGTGACGTTCATAGCAATTTGTTCTTTCTTTCTCTGTTGTTGTTGTTCAGTCACTAAGTCACGTCTGACTCTTTGCAACCCCATGGCCTGCAGCACGCCAGGCTTCCCTGTCCTTCACCATATCCCAGAGCTTGCTCAAACCCATATCCATTGAATCAGTGATGCCATCCAACCATCTCATCCTCTGTCGTCCCCTTCTCCTCCTGCCTTCAATCTTCCCCAGCATCAGGGTCTTTTCTAGTGAGTCAGCTCTTTGCATCAGGTGGCCAAAGTATTGGAGCTTCAGCTTCAGCATCAGTCCTTCTAATGAATATTCAGGACTGATTTCCTTTAGGATTGACTGGTTTGATCTCCTTGCAGTCCAAGGGACTTTGAAGAGTCTTCTCCAACACCACAGCTCAAAAGCATCAATTCTTTGGCATTCAGTCTTTTTTATGGTTCAACTCTCACATCCATACATGACTACCAGAAGAACCACAGCTTTGACTAAATGGACCTTTGTTGGTAAAGTAATGTCTCTACTTTTTAATACGCTGTCTAGGCTGGTCATAGCTTTTCTTCCAAGGAGCAAGAGTCTTTTAATGTCTTTCTCTGTACTTTACCATATTGTTTGACCTTTTTATAGTGTGTGTTTTTCACATAAATATTTACTTTAAAAATAACCCACATATGGAAAGACATCCTGTGTTTGTGGATTAAAAGATAATACTGTTAAAAAGACAATACTACCCAAAGTGATCTACAGATGCAAGGTAATGCCTATCAAAACCTCAATGGCATTTTCTGCAGAAATATAAAAATGATCTTGAGAAAAAAGACTAAACTTTGGAGGACTCACATTACCTGATTTCAAAACTCACTACACAAAGCTACAGTAATTAAAACAGTGTGGTTCTGGCCTAAGGAGAGGCATACAGACCAATGGAATAGAAGAGAAAGAGCCTGAAAATAATCCCTTGTATATATGGTCAATTGATTTTCAAGAAGGATGCCAACACCATTCAAAAAGGGAAAGAATGATCTTTTCAGTAAATAATGCTTGGAAAACTGAACATCCACATACAAAAGAATGAAGTTGAACTCTTTCTTACACTATATACAAAAATTAACTCAAAATGGACCAAAGACCTAAACGTAAAACTATAAAACTCTTTGAAGAAAACAGGGCAGAAGCTTCGTGTCGTTGGACTTGGCAATGATTTTTTGGATATGACACCAAAGGCATAAGTAACAAATGAGAAAAAATAGGGCAAAATCTTTGTGCCATTTGGCAATGATTTTTTGGATGTGATACCAAAAAGCAGAAGGAATTATATGAACAAAAGTTTAGAGGAAAGAAAGAATATGCAGGTTGGAGAATAGTGAGACTAGCTTGGCTGGAAAAGAATTTGCACTATAAACAAGAAAGAAACCTGGAGTGATAAGAGAGCATCAGATTTATAGAATCTTAAATAATCAAAGATTTTGAATTTAATGAGTTTGGGCAGAATAGCATAGTTGTTAGGACCACAGATTCTGGAGACAAACAGAACTGAGTCAAATCCCAGCTCTATAACTTACTACCTGTGTGACCTTAGGCAAACGCTTAACCTGAGCCCCAGTTTCCTGATCCTATGAAGATGATAATAATAATAATAAGGATAATGAGGTGGTTGTACAGTTCCTGTTAAAAGGTCTGGCACATAGTAAGTGCTCAATACAGCCTATCTCTTCTTATTAGCACTCAAAAGGTAATGGGAAGCCATTCTAACTTTTTACAGAGGAGAGAAAAAGGTGAAATAATGTTGATTTTTTAAAAAGCTCCTTTGTGTTGATTGTGGAAGTCAGATTAAACTAGCAGAGGTAGGAAATCTATTAGAATATAATTAGAATATTATTACTGTAATCTAGACCCAAGGGACAGAAGAAAGTAGTAATGGGAACAGAGACGGTATTGTCAAGGAAGAATTAATAGGATTAGATGCTTAATAGGATATAGTAGAAAAATAAGGAAGAACTGAAGATGAACCTATAGCTCTGAGTCTTAAAACTGGGAGACTATTTTGATGCCATTATGGAAAATGAGGGAAACTGGGAAAGGAAGTTTAAGAAGTTAATCAGTCTTTTAAACAATGGAATCACATTTTCAACAAAATGTAATTGTTAGTATAGTTCTTCCATTTAACATTTATTTAGATGTTTTTGTATAGTGAGAAGCTCGAAGTATTTTGTAATTCACTCAATTCACAAGTAAAGAGCAAGTTTTCCCAGAAGTAGGACAGAATTTTGCTTATTGTTTTTCCTATTGAAAGTTGGAGCATTCCCCAACATCAACTATTTTAGGATCGTTAGTAAAAGTGGGTTGACACTTCTAATATTTATATCTTGCCAATTTCTAAAATGGATATGAGATAGTTTATAATAAAATAAGAGTGTTAAAATAAGGATAAAAGGTCAAAAGCTATGTAAATGTCAAGGGCAAAGAGTACTGTATGGTAGAAACCTAGGTTAAGGAGATTTGCTGCACTTGAGCACTGCAGTTGGTTTTCAGTCCCTTAGTATCTAAAAAGAAAATAGTCACCCATTTTTGCTCTCTGAAGGAGAGTATGCCTGAGAGATTTTAGTTGCCCAGTGGCACATTCCTCAATGAATTCTTGTTGAAAGAATAAAACAATTTGCAAACTAAGATCAAATTAAGTTTCTTTAAAACAAGTTAAGCTATTCCTTTAGAGAAGTAAGAGACAGTAGGTACTTTGCAGGTTCCAAGGAAAACTCAAAACCAAATCACAGAAATCTAATGCCATTGCTTTGTTGTTACTCAGTCTCTAAGTCACGTCCAACTCTTTGTGACACCATGGGCTACAGCATACCAGGCTTGTCTGTCCTCTGCTATCTCCTGGAATTTGCTTAAAGTCATGTCCATTGAGTCAGTGATGCTATCTAACCATCTCATCCCTCTGCCACCCCCTTCTCCTTTTGCCTTCCATCTTTCCCAGCAGCAGGGTCTTTCCAATGAGTCAGCTCTTCACATCAGGTGGCCAAAGTACCAGAGCTTCATCTTCAGCATTATCCTTCCAATGAATATTCAGGGTTGATTTCCTTTAGGACTGACAGGCTTGCAATATATATATAATATATATCAAATTATTATAGACCTTATGCTTATACAATGTTATATGTCAATTATATCTCAGAGCTGAAAAAAAAAGAAAATTAATTTCTCACTTGATGTTCTCAAGCTCTCTAATGCATAGAAAACAACTAACAACTAGAGTCAAGGAGAAATTGTCCATTAACTGCCCAGTAGGAAAATGGTAACTTAAACCATACCCTTACTTAAATGTTGACCCAGAACCTAATATTAACTTGGGGCTGTGTGCTTATTTTAAAATAAATGCAAGTATAATCAAATCAGTTTGTAGGAAATACAAGGAATAAAAGAGTATATGAAACACTGTCACCTGGAAACAGAATCAAAATGTGGGGCTTTTCACAAGACAAATGGCCTGTTTCTTCAGTAAGTAAGTGGCATGGAACAAAATCAGGAGAGGAAGGCTGTGAAATAAAAGTGACCTAAAAGATCATGCTGGAACATGTTTGAATCACTGAAAACGGCATTTTTTTGAGAATCAGGAAAATTTAACATGGACTTGTTATTCGATAAAATTAAAGAATAACTCTGTTAGATGTGATGATGGCATTGTGTTTATGTGAAATAAAACATCCTCAGATTCATAGAGAGTAGGGTTAAAAAGATATCAGAGATATACTTTATTTTTTATTTATTTTTTAAAATATAAATTTATTTATTTTAATTGGAGGTTAATTACTTTACAATATAAAGCACCCTCCTACCCCCAAAATAAAAGGGGATAGTTGAAAAATGATGTACAAAATATAATCAATAGTTAAAGCTGGATACTGAATACATGGAGGTTCTTTTTTGTGTGTTTTTAAATTTCCATTAAACAACTTTTAATGTAGTGTGCCAAGCACCACACATATATTAAATCTTTTCATCCTCACAATAATCCTATAACGTAGCTACTATTAGTTCCCCCATTTTACTAAAAAGTGAAATTAAATTAAATAATTGCCTTTGTTAATGTCAGAGTGAAAGTTCAAAATGTAATGAGGCAAGAAACACACATTTCTGTTTTGTACCTAAAAGGTTAAGTTTAATAGCTAAAAAGAAGTCATGGTTAAAGAATACATGTAAAGAAATATGCAGCTTAAGATATTTATCAGACCATTAAACTGCTGAAAATAAGCCTTAATTTTCCACTCAGTCAGCACCCAGATTGAAAGTTAATGTTGTTTCTATTTTCCCATTTCATTCATTTTCTACTTGTGCTCCATTTTATTTTAGTTTTAGTTTTATAATTTGATTTAAATTTTAGAAATTTTAATTTATTTTTTACTGAAGTATAATTGACCTACAATGCTATGTTAGTTCCAGGTGTACAACACAGCAATTCAATATTTCTGTATATTACAAAAATGATCACCACTGGTGTTTCATTTTAAATGTTTATCATATATATTCTGCCACTATAGAAGTAAGTTGCTTTACAGTTTATATTAATAACCAGTTAAATTAGTCCTGATTTTCAAACTTCATAATCAGATAGAAATATATAATCAATTTTAAAATATCTGGTCTAATTTAGGGGAAGAAAAGAAAACTGCACAAATAAACCAGAGGTCACTTTAGCTACTAGCTTTAGGTTCTTTCATTAAGAATGTCTTAAATGGCTACATACTCATAAAGACAAATAGCAAACGAATATCTTACTCATTAAAAGGTAAAAGAAACCTTTAAACCATACTTTCTTGCTAGTGGATGATAAGTGGGGCCTAGGGAAGCCATGGTGCGGGAGAGAGAGGGAGAGGAAGCAGGAGCTGGAGAAATAAAACCTAGGGTTACAGGACAGTCTGGGTTTTGTGCCACTGGAACTTGGTGAGAGTAGCTGTAAAAGAATTCAGTAATTTGGGGCTAAGTCTTGGCTTGATATTTGTTAATGCTGAACATCTTTGGTTTCTGACCTTGTAAGTTTCTTGTAGGATGAAATGAGCCCACAGATGGGACCTATTATAGTGCTAAGTGAATAATAAGTGCTTAATAACAGTTAAGCTCCCCTACTTGAACAAAAGTTTGCTTGTAGTTGGGTGAAAAAAAAAATCCCACCACTCCTGGAGGAATGGTGATTTAATCTTTTTAATTCTGTGGCTAAGCCTTGGAAAAATCAAAGATTTAATTCTGTATTATGCTTTTACTATTAGACACACACACATACAACATAAGACAGATAGAATGTGTCCCTGAACTCAGATCACTGAGAAGTGAACACAAAATGATAGCATAAAGATCATTAAATGTGTCAAAAAATTTCCGCATCTGGGATTAAGAAAACTATGATAAACTATGACTATTATGAACTTGAAAATTAATTTCCATATATAGCATTCACCATCTTTGAGATCCCTTGAAGAAGCTAGATTCAAGGTAAAAGAGCATGCAGTATTTCAGGAAACTATCAATTTGTTAAAATAGTTAATAACCCAAACAAATAGAGGTCTCCTTAGTTGTTTTGGATTCTGATGTTTTTGCTTTTTTAAAAAAAACCATTCGTGGAATTAAAAATTTAATCACTTGTGACCTCACTTAGAATTATTTGACCATAGGTATTTTTAAAAGAAAAACAAAATTTACTTTTTTTAATGAACAGCTGTCAGCTTTTCAAAACTTCCTACCTGTTTAATTTAATGGAGGTGACTGATGGAAGCATGACCGAGAGAAGATGGCACAAACTGAAATTTTAAAGATAAAAGTCAAGTTTTCTTTAATGTTTCTGATTATTTCTAAACATTAAGTCAATGTTGAATGGCCTAAAGTATTTCTTGAGTGCCTGATGCATGCTATCAATAGCACTAATTAGATTTAAAGATTTAAAAAATAAAAAGTCCAATTGAATCATCTGAAATTATACTAATTGAAAATCTCTATATATCATAACAGAACAAAATAACAATTAACATAAATACAGGGCAGGAGAACATCGATAGAACATTTATCTCTAGCTTTCCCTTCTCAAGGCTCGAAGATCTTAAAATCACTTCATTTTTCCTTGCCAGTTTTAGCTCATTATCAAAACTTAGTGATAGGTATTACCCAGAAAAAATTGAAATGGTCATTAAATCAGTAGCTAATTTAATAAGCATGAGCTTCCCTGGTGGCTCAGTGGTGAAGAATCCGCCTGCAATGCAGGAGACACAGGTTTGATCCCTGAGTCAGGAAGATCCCCTGGAGAAGGAAATGGCAACCCACTCCAGTATTCTTAAAGCCTGCCAGGCTCCTCTGTCCATGGGATTTTCCAGGCAAGAATACTGGAATGAGTTTCCATGCCCTCCTCCAGGGGATCTTCCCAACCCAGGGATTGAACCCACATCTGCTGTGTCTCCTGCTTTGCAGGCCATTCTTTACCTGCTGAGCCACCAGGGAAGCCCAAGAGTCAGACATGACTTAGCAACTAAACAACAACAACAATGACTTAATAAGCACAATAAAGAAAGAAACAAAATAACTCCAAACATCTTGGAATCTAGCTGGGGAAACTGAACTTTCATAATAAAGAATGATTAAGGGCAATCACTCACCTAGAGCCAGACATGCTGGAATGTGAAGTCAAGGGGGCCTTAGAAAGCATCACTATGAACAAAGCTAGTAGAGCTGATGGAATTCCAGTTGAGCTATTTCAAATCCTAAAAGATGATTCTGTGACAGTGCTGTACTCAATATGCCAGCAAATTTGGAAAACTCAGCACTGGCACAGGACTGGAAAAGGTCAGTTTTCATTCCAATCCCAAAGAAAGGCAATGCCAAAGAATGCTCAAACTACCACACAATTGCACTCATCTCACATGCTAGTAAAGTAATGCTCAAAATTCTCCAAGCCAGGCCTCAGCAATATGTGAACCGTGAACTTCCAGATGTTCAAGCTGGTTTTAGAAAAGGCAGAGGAACCAGAGATCAAATTGCCAACATCTGCTGGATCATCGCAAAAGCAAGAGAGTTCCAGAAAAACATCTATTTCTGCTTTGTTGACTATGCCAAAGCCTTTGACTGTGTGGACCACAATAAACTGTGGAAAATTCTGAAAAGATGGGAATACCAGACCACCTGACCTGCCTCTTGAGAAATCTGTATGCAGGTCAGGAAGCAACAGTTAGAACTGGACATGGAACAACAGACTGGTTCCAAATAGGAAAAGGAGTACGTCAAGGCTGTATATTGTCACCCTGCTTATTTAACTTCTATGCAGAGTACATCATGAGAAACGCTGGACTGGAAGAAGCACAAGCTGGAATCAAGATTGCCAGGAGAAATCTCAATAACCTCAGATATGCAGATGACACCACCCTTATGGCAGAAAGTGAAGAGGAACTAAAAAGCCTCTTGATGAAAGTGAAAGAGGAGAGTGAAAAAGTTGGCTTAAAGCTCAACATTCAGAAAACGAAGATCATGGCATCTGGTCCCATCACTTCATGGGAAATAGATGGGGAAACAGTGGAAACAGTGCCAGACTTTATTTTTTGGGGCTCCAAAATCACTGCAGATGGTGGTTGCAGCCATGAAATTAAAAGACGCTTACTCCTTGGAAGGAAAGTTATAACCAACCTAGATAGCATATTCAAAAGCAGAGATATTACTTTGCCAACAAAGGTCTATCTAGTCAAGGCAACGGTTTTTCCTGTGGTCATGTATGGATGTGAGAGTTGGACTGTGAAGAAAGCTGAGCACCAAAGAATCGATGCTTTTGAACTGTGGTGTTGGAGAAGACTCTTGAGAGTCCCTTGGACTGCAAGGAAATCCAACCAGTCCATCCTAAAGGAGATCAGTCCTGGGTGTTCATTGGAAGGACTGATGCTGAAGCTGAAACTCCAATACTTTGGCCACCTCATGGGAAGAGTTGACTCATTGGAAAAGACCCTGATGCTGGGAGGGATTGAGGGCGGGAGGAGAAGGGGACGACAGAGGATGAGATGGCTGGATGGCATCACCGACTCGATGGATGTGAGTCTGAGTGAACTCCGGGAGTTGGTGATGGACAGGGAGGCCTGGAGTGCTGTAATTCATGGGGTCGCAAAGAGTCGGACATGACTGAGCAACTGAACTGAACTGAACTGAAGGGTAATCACGTTCAAGGAATTCAGCACATTTTACTCTTGCTTGTTCGGATACTTGTCTGGGCCAGGGGTCCCCAACCTATAGCGATCCGTAGCCTTTTAGGAAGTGGGCTGCACAGCAGGAGGTGTGTGAGTGAAGCTTCATCTTCTACTCCCCATCTCTTGCATTACAGCCTGAACCATTCACACCCCACTCCATCACCTCCACCCATGTCTATGGAAAAATTGTCTTCCACGAAATCTGTCCTTGGTGCCAAAAAGTTTGGAGACTGCTGGTCTTGGCCCTTTGTCTTTTGCAGGACTATTTTCTCCTTTTTGGTCTTTTCTCAAAGCTTATGAAGAACCATACAAGAGGGAGATGAAAGAATAGAGAGATGTAAACTGTGTGAAAATAAGGCTTGAGAATTATGTTTAGAATTCATTTATCCATTCTATCTGTAGCCTGATTGGCTCTTGAAATGCTAGATGATGCTAGATAATGAATATAACATATCATTCACTCACATTATATCTTAAGATCACATTGAATTGTGCATTTAAACATGTTTAATGAGCATCTACCATATGCGAAAGCCCTGTACTAGGCCCTGAGGATCCAAAGATTAATAAGACATTTTCCTGTCTTTGAAAAATTCAAAGTCTAGGTTGGGAGAACTAGGTGACAGGTAAGTTCCAGGACAAGTTAGGATTCGTAGGAGTTCAAAGGACAAAGAAAATAATTCTGCCTAGGGTGTTGGGGCTGGCTTCACAGAAGAGCACAGGAATTCATTAGATAGAGAAGAGAAAGGAGGCTATTTCTGGGAGTGGAAAGAGATGCTCAGGCAGAGAGGCATGTTTGGGAAACAGAGAGGCTCAGGGTGGCTGAAACTTGGCATATGGTAGAGCATGACAGGAGGTAAACTTGAGGGAGAAATTTGGTTGAATCCAGGTTGTTGTTTTTGGACTTTAGCCTTTGAGCCCGATAGGAAATCTAAAGAATAGGTCTCTCTGAGTTCTTAAACCTCAAGGGTATTTTAGACAAGGAGATCATATCTGTTTTAGAAAGTCAACCCTAGCAGTGAATGCAGAACAAATTGACGGTGGAGGGAAAAGGGACTAGAAGCAGGGTCATGGACCAGGCAAAAGATAACAAGGGTTTGACCGAAACAGAGGGATAAAGATAAGGAGGCAGATTGGAGAAATGATAAGAAAGCAAAAGGAACTAAAGACTGGCCTGAGAGTTCCAGCTGAAACTATAGATAGATAGTGGCCAAGAAAGGCAATAAGAGGAGCAGGTTGCTGGTGGGATGGGGGAAAAGAATGAATACTCAGAAAATGTGTGTTCGATAAACAAGTGTTCTTATGAAGCAGATAGTCTGAATTTTTATCAGGTTTTAAAATTTATCTTATGACTTTAAAGGAGATATTGTTCAGTCGCTCAGTTGTGTCTGACTCTTTGGGACCTCATGGGACAGCATGACAGGCTTCCCTGTCCATCGCCAACTTCCAGAGCTTGCTAAAACTCATATCCATTGACTCAAGGATGCCATCCACCCATGTCATCTTCTGTCACCCCCTTCTCCTCCTGCCCTACCCCACCAATTATATTTTGCTTAAGATAGTTCTGAAATCAGTTTTTTTTTAATTTTCTAGAAGGTGGAGGAAACAGCCAAGGTTCAATGACATTGATACATCATCAACCGAAAGTCATAACTTATATTAGAGTTCACTCTTGGTGTTATACATCGTGAGTTCAGGTAAGTGTATAGTGACACAAATCCATAATTACAACATCATACTAAGCAGATTCGCAACCTATTAATCCTGATCTTTAATTTTTTTCAATAGAAATTAACTCACTTTTTTCTCATTATGAAACAATCAATACATGCTCAGTATAAAACATAATTAATGAGGGAAAAAAGCATCACCCACTATCCAGAAATGGCCATAGTAAATATTTCAGTGATTATTTTTTCCAGATACTATTTTCCAGTTTGAGTTTTTTATTTTTTCTAATAACACATGCCAGCTCTGCTTCTGGAGCACCTGAGCTCTTAGCTCCTGGTCCGGGTTCTATCAAAATGTCTACTGTTCATTAAATTCTGTGCAAGTGCAGTTTAGAAGGTGACCACTATACACCCTCAAATGCATACATGTTAGTCAAAGCATATACCAACTTTGATGCTGAGTGGGATGTTCTGAACACTGAAATGGCCATTAGGACTAAAGATGTGGTTGAAGTCAACATCATCAACAATTTGACCATCTACAGCAAGGAACAGAGGCATATTACTTTTGCCTGTCAGAGAAGGACTGAAAAGGGACTTGCATCAGCAGTGAAGTCAGACTTGTCCAGCCACCTGGAGAAGGTGATTTGGGGCCTTCTGAAAACACCTGCTCAGTACAAGGATTCCAAGCTCAATGGCTCCTCTGTGAAGGGGCTGGTGACTGATGAAAACTCTCATTGAAATCTCCTCCTCAAGGACCAAACAGGAGCTGGAGCAAAAAAAAAAAGTCTACAAGGAAATGTACAAGAGCTGCAGCAAATAAACAGTCTACAAGGAAATGTATAAGACTGCTCTGGAGAATGACATTATTTCTGATATATCTGGCAACTTCTGCAAGCTGACTGTTGCCCTTGAAAAGGGTAGAAGAGCAGAGGATGGCTCTGTCATTGACTATGAACTGACTGGCTCAAGATAACTGAGATCTCTATAATGCAGGAATGAGCAGGAAAGGAACTGATGTCCCCAAGTAGATCAGCATCAAGTGTCACCTCCAGAAAGTATTTGAAAGGTACAAGAGCTATAGCCCTTATGATCAAGAAGGAGGTCAAAGGAAAACGCTTTCCTGATTCTGGTCCAGTATATTTAAACAAGAAGCCTTTGTGTTTTGCTGACTGACTGTACAACTCCATGAAGGGCAAGGGAACTCACGATAAGGTCCTAATTAGAATCATGGTATCCTGCAGTGAAGGAAGGGGACACAATAAAAATTGGGTCTGAATTTAAGGGAAAGTGCGGTGGGGCCCTGTACTACAACATTCAGGAGGATAGCAAGAGTAACTACCAGGAAGTGTTGCTTTGCCTGAGTTGTAGGGGTGACGCCTGACATGGAACAAGTGTCCAGAAGTGGGCTGTCTGTGCTTCCAGCTGACAGTTCTACAAAATCAGTTCGCTATTAACAATCCCCCTGTGAGGATGACGTTAGCACTGCCTTTTCCCCCACCCTGCCGAAGCACTCCTGGTTTTCCAAGCAAGTCTCTCCTTTTAGTCAAAGAAATGAACATTCAAAGGAGTCAGAAGTAAAATCTATGATATAAAACACTTTGTTTGCCTCTTTTGTACTGCATGGTAAACAGAAGCAAAACAAAACCCAAATATATTCCAAGTACCTTTCCATGTTAAAATTCACCTGCAACACCATTATTACAGAAGTACCATAATAAGAAGCACCTATTTATGTGCCAGACATATTGTAGACCACTCAATTCTCACAACTCCATGATATAGATATTATTATTGTTCCACTGTCCCCATTTTTTTTATTGGCCATACTCTGTGGCTTATGGGATCTTAGTTCCCTGACCAGGGATTAAACCTATGCCCCCTGCAGAGGAAGTACAGAGTTCTATCCATTGGACTGTCAGGAAATTCCCTATTGTCACCATTTTAAATTTAGAAAACTGAAGGCCAGAGAAATTAAGCAACTTGCCTAGTAATACAGCTAATAATTGCTCGAACTGGGACTCAAACACAGATAAGGAAGGTCATTTATTTAATCTGTTCCCTGTTGCAGGACATTCATACTGTTGCCACATATAAATAATGCTATGATAACAATCTTTACATGTATCCTTAATGAATTCTTTAGGATAAATTCATAGAGTTGGAATTTCTAGATCACAAGGCTGTTGATACCCATTGCTGAACTACCCTCCAGAAAGCTCATACAAATTCATTTTCCAGCAGTGTTATGAAAATCTTGATTTCTTTGTACTTCTCCAACATTAGATGTTACTGATAGTTTTTTAAAAATTGTATGCCTGGGATTTCCTTGGTGGTCCAGTGGTTGAGAATCTTCCTTGCAATGCAGGGGGACATGGGTTCATTCCCTGGTTGGAGAACTAAGATCCCACATGTCACTTTGGAGCCTGCATGCCACAATTAGAGAGTCTGTGCATATTTCCATGGACCGTGATGAGAGATCATGTGTCACAACCTGATGCAACCAAATAAATGTTTTTTTTTTTACTGTATGCCAACTCTTAAGGGATATTATAAAAGTAATCTATTTTCCAAAGCAAGTAGAAAACACTGTGATTTATCCAATAAAGAGTTTTGGATATTCTCTCCCAATGTGCCCCAATATTGCATTAATCATTGAGAAGTTGTGCAGTAACATGCACCAAATCTTAAAAAAATTAGTTTTACCTTTAAAAAGTTCTCATATTTATTTCCACACACATACATATCTTTAAACAAGCAGAATTTTAACAAGTTTAATTCATGCTACTGATGCTCATATCATCATCATTCAAATGCCCAGAAAGTTCACAATATAGAAGGTGCAACACTAGGTTTATAAGATTTACTATCTAATTGAAAAGACATGATTACTTGAACTTAAATATATAACACATTCTATGTACAAGAGGGGGCT
Source organism: Capra hircus (assembly GCF_001704415.2). Taxonomy (NCBI): domain Eukaryota; kingdom Metazoa; phylum Chordata; class Mammalia; order Artiodactyla; family Bovidae; genus Capra; species Capra hircus. The sequence goes on from NW_017189517.1 coordinate 10,715,848, forward strand.
TTATCTAAATGATAAATGATTGCTATTGAAAACAAAACAAAAGAAGAGAATTGCATGGTGTGGCAAACTCTTCTAACTATGAAAGACTTCCTGGAAGTGATTATATTTAACTGATATCTAAAGGAATACACATCAAAGCTATATATTGTCACCCTGCTTATTTAACTTACATGCAGGGTACATCGTGTGAAATGACAGGCTGGATGAAACACAAGCTAGAATCAAGATTGCCGGGAGAAATATCAATAACCTCAGATATGCAGATGACACCATCCTTATGGCAAAAAGCAAAGAGGAACTAAAGAGCCTCCTGATAAAAGTGAAAGAGGAGAGTAAAAAAGCTGGCTTAAAACTCAACATTCAGAAAACTAAGATCATGGCATCTGGTCCCATCACTTCATGACAAATAGATGAGGAAGCAAAGGAAACTGTAACAGACTACTTTCTTGGGCTCCAAAATCACTGCAGATGGTGACTGCAGCCATAAAATTAAAAGATGCTTGCTCCTTGGAAGAAAAGTTATGACAAACCTGTGAAGTGAAAGTCGGTCAGTTGTGTCCAACTCTTTGCGACCCCATGAGCTATACAGTCCATGGAATTCTCTAGGCAAAATACTGAAGTGGGTAGCCTTTCCCTTCTCCAGGGGATCTTCCCAACCCAGGGACTGAACCCAGGTTTCCCACATTGCAGGTGAATTCTTTACCAACTGAGCTATCAGAGAAGCCCATGACAAACCTAGACAGAATATTAAAAAGCAGAGACATTACTTTGCTAACAAAGGTCCATCTAGTTAAAGCTATGGTTTTTCCAGTAGTCATGTATGGATGTGAGAGTTGGACCATAAAGAAAGCTGAGTGCTGAAGAATTGATGCTTTTGAACTGTGGTGTTGGAGAAGATTCTTGAGAGTTCCTTGGACTGCAAGGAGATCAAACCAGTCAGTCCTAAAGGAAATCAGTCCTGAATATGCATTGGAAGGACTGATGCTGAAGCTGAAGCTCCAACACTTTGGCCCCCTGGTGTGAAGAACTGACTCGTTGGAAAAGACCCTGATGCTGGGAAAGATTGAAGGCAGGAGGAGAAGGGGACGACAGAGGATGAGATGGCTGGATGGCATCACCGACTCGATGGACATAAGTTTGAGCAAGCTCTGGGGGTTGGTGATGGACAAGGAAGCCTGGCATGCTGCAGTCCATGGGGTTGCAAAGAGATGGACATGACTGAGTGACTGAACTGAACAGAAAAGACAGGAAGGAATTGGTTTAGCTTCAGACAAAGGCTCAGAATTTCCTAATGGGAAAAACTTTATCCAGGAAATCCTGAGACTGCCTGACTGAAATTGATGCCATCGATAAGGATACAGTGTGAAATGTCTGTGGAAGGTAGCGTTTGAAACTGAGCTGAGCTAGATAATTATAAGCCACAATAAAACTTTTAAATTGAACAAAATATGGATCAAATATTGGACTCGGCTGGTCTTTTAGTAATAACTTGGAAAATTAATTGTAGAAAAGGCATTTACAAGAGAGTTCTCCCAAAGGTTAAGTACTATAGGTGGTATATGCAAGGGAGTTGCTTCAGGTAATTTTTCTATATGAAACTAAGTTTTAAAATAGTTTCCTGAGATGTCAATAAATGTCACTGATATCTTTCGTGTACTAATACATTTCCCATTGTGTCATTCTCTCACACTTTAGGGGGAAAAAGTCCTTGGGAGGAAGCAAGAGTACCAGCACCAGGAATGGTGTCCCAGGGCAGGGAGGGTAGGAGTGGGAGCAGGGGCCTGGGAGGGTGCAGGGTGAAGCTGATTCCCAAGTGTTATCTCTAGTGAAGGAATTAAGATAGGAGGAAATATCATGCTTAGTTCCATTTAAGAGAAACCACAGAAAACTAATATTGTAAAGAGACTAAATTTTAAAAATGCTTAACATTCCTAGGTTTGCTAATTTTAACCTATTTCTTACTGTAGTTACTAGAGATAAAGCACTTAGAAAATTCTGAACAAGGGTTATATGCTATGTTTATGAATGCCTCTGCCTGGTTCTCCAAACAATTTAAAATGGGTTATGAAGATATTGAACATGAACTGAATGTAGGCTAGAAGGACAGAGCATAAAGCATGATAAGGAATGTATTACACACTCACTATCACATGGGCCATAAATTAGATTTAGAGTTCATAGTTGCCAATGTGTAAAGCAAAACCAAATCAGGTAAATAAGCATTGGTAGCCATAAAATTAAAACAGACAAATTGCTCAAGTAAAGTCCAACTGTTCCCGATAGGAAGATGAAAAACTTTTCCTGCTTCTGCTGGAGTAGGGGGAGGTGGAGATGGAGAAGACAGAGCTGCATCAAGTTTAACAGAGTTTCCAGGAAGAGAATTCCTAGTGGAAGAGTTGGAAACAGGCATGCCAACCTCAGAGGTTTCACGGGATACAGCAAAGGGGTAATTTGGGGTAAGACATAGTCTCCATAAGCAGAAGAGGACCTCCATTACTGCTCATCAGAAGTGGGGTGGAGTGGGGCTTCCCTGTGGTCCAGTGATTAAGACTCCATGCTCCCAACGCAGGGGGCACAGGTCTGATCCCTGATCAGGGAACTAGGATCCTGCATGCTGTGTAGTGTGGCCAAGAAAAGAAAAAGTGGGGTGGGGTGGAGTGATTTCCTGACAGTGGTGAAGAAAAATTTGAGCTTAATTAAGAAAATAATTGTGAGATAGCAGATTTTTACAAGCTTTGTACATACACATCTCTATTTGTGTGTTAAATGGCACCCATAATTCTTTATAGCTCAGGGCTTCCCTTATAGCTCAGTCAGAAAAGAATCTGCCTGCAATGCAGGAGACCTGGGTTTGATTCCTGGGTTGGGAAGATCCCCTGGAGAAGGAAATGGCAACTCAGTCCAATATTCTTGCCTGGAGAATCCCATGGACAGAGGAGCCTGGCAGGCTACAGTACATGGGGTCACAAGAGTTGGACACGACTTAACGACTAGAGAGAGAGAGAGATGATTATAAATGCCCTCAATCACCACATTTTTTTCTAAAACACTGTTCTGCCTACATTTTAATACATTAAAATCAGTGCCAGTTAAATTTTTAATTGTGGTAAAATATACATAAAATTGGGTGTTAGTTCTAAAAGGTCTTGTAGGTCTTCATAGAACCATTCAACTTCAGCCTCTTCAGCATTACTGGTTGGGGCATAGGCTTGGATTACCATGATATTGAATGGTTTGCCTTGGAAACCAACAGAGATCATTCTGTCATTTTTGAAATTGCATCCAAATACTGCATTTCGGACTCTTTTGTTGACCATGATGGCTACTCCATTTCTTCTAAGTGATTCCTGCCCACAGTAGTAGATATAATGGTCATCTGAGTTAAATTCACCCATTCCAGTCCATTTTACTTCACTGATTCCTAGAATGCCGACATTCACTCTTGCCATCTCCTGTTTGACCACTTCCAATTTGCTTTGATTCATGGACCTGACATTCCAGGTTCCTATGCAATAGTGCTCTTTACAGCATTGGACCTTGCTTCTATCACCAGTCACATCCAGTCCTTTTCATTATAGGGGACTGGAATGCAAAAATAGGAAGTCAAGAAACGCCTGGAGTAACAGGAAAATTTGGCCTTGGTATATGGAATGAAACAGGGCAAAGGCTAATAGAGTTTTGCCAAGAGAACACACTGGTCATAGCAAACACCCTCTTCCAACAACACAAGAGAAGACTCTACACATGGACATCACCAGATGGTCAACACCGAAATCAGATTGATTATATTCTTTGCAGTCAAAGATGGAGAAGCTCTATACAGTCAGCAAAAACAAGACTGGGAGCTGACTGTGGCTCAGATCATGAACTCCTTATTGCCAAATTCAGACTTAAATTGAAGAAAGTGAGGAAAACCACTAGATTATTCAGGTATGACCTAAATCAAATCCCTTATGATTATACAGTGGAAGTGTATAGATTTAAGGGACTAGATCTGATAGACAGAGTGCCTGATGAACTATGGATGGAGGTTCATGACATTGTACAGGAGACAGGGATCAAGACCATCCCCATGGAAAAGAAATGCAAAAAAAAGCAAAATGGCTGTCTGAGGAGGCCTTACAAATAGCTGTGAAAAGAAGAGGAGCAAAAAGCAAAGGAGTAAAGGAAAGATATAAGCATCTGAATGCAGAGTTCCAAAGAATAGCAAGGAGAGATAAGAAAGCCTTCCTCAGTGATCAACGCAAAGAAATAGAGGAAAACAACAGAATGGGAAAGACTAGAGATCACCTCCAGAAAATTAGAGATACCAAGGGAACATTTCATGCAAAGATGTGGTCAATAAAGGACAGAAATGGTATGGACCTAACAGAGGCAGAAGATATTAAGAAGAGGTGGCAAGAATACACAGAACTGTACAAAAAAGATCTTCACGACCAAGATAATCACAATGGTGTGATCACTCACCTAGAGCCAGACATCCTGGAATGCAAAGTCAAGTGGGCCTTAGAAAGCATCACTATGAATAAAGCTAGTGGAGTTGATGGAATTCCAGTTGAGCTATTTCAAATCCTGAAAGATGATTCTGTGAAAGTGCTGTACTCAATAAGCCAGCAAATTTGGAAAACTCAGCAGTGGCCACAGGACTGGAAAAGGTCAGTTTTCATTCCAATCCCAAAGAATGGCAATGCCAAAGAATGCTCAAACTACTGCACAATTGCACTCATCTCACATGCTAGTAAAGTAATGCTCAAAATTCTCCAAGCCAGGCTTCAACAGTGCATGAACCATGAACTTCCAGATGTTCAAGCTGGTTTTAGAAAAGGCAGAGGAACCAGAGATCTAATTGCCAACATCCACTGGATCATCAAAAAAGCAAGAGAGTTTCCAGAAAAACATCTATTTCTGCTTTGTTGACTATGCCAAAGCCTTTGACTGGGTGGACCACAATAAACTGTGGAAAATTCTGAAAGAGATGGGAATACCAGACCACCTGACCTGCCTCCTGAGAAACCTATATGCAGGTCAGGAAGCAATAGTTAGAACTGGACATGGAACAACAGACTGGTTCCAAATAGGAAAAGGAGTACGTCAAGGCTGTATTGTCACCCTGCTTACTTAACTTCTATGCAGAGTACATCGTGAGAAATACTGGACTGGAAGAAGCACAAACTGGAATCAAGATTGCCAGGAGAAATCTCAATAACCTCAGATATGCAGATGACACCACCCTTATGGCAGAAAGTGAAGAGGAACTAAAAAGCCTCTTGATAAAAGTGAAAGAGGAGAGTGAAAAAGTTGGCTTAAAGCTCAACATTTAGAAAACTAAGATCATGGGATATGGTCCCATCACTTCATGACAGATAGATGGGGAAACAGTGTCAGACTTTATTTTGGGGGGCTCCAAATCACTGCAGATGGTGACTGCAGCCATGAAGTTAAAAGACACTTACTCCTTGGAAGGAAAGTTATGACCAACCTAGATAGCATATTCAAAAGCAGATAGTATATTCATTTGCCAACAAAGGTCCATCTAGTCAAGGCAACGGTTTTTCCTGTGGTCATGTATGGATGTGAGAGCTGGACTGTGAAGAAAGCTGAGTGCCAAAGAACTGATGCTTTTGAACTGTGGTATTGGAGAAGACCCTTGAGAGTCCCTTGGACTGCAAGGAGATCCAACCAGTCTATCCTAAAGGAGATCAGTCCTGGGTGTTCATTGGAAGGACTGATGCTGAAGCTGAAACCCCAATACTTTGGCCACCTCATGCAAAGAGTTGACTCATTGGAAAAGACCCTGATGCTGGGAGGGATTGGGGGCAGGAGGAGAAGGGGACGACAGAGGATGAGATGGCTGGATGACATCACCGACTTGATGGACATGAGTTTGAGTGAACTCCAGGAGTTGGTGATGGACAGGGAGGCCTGGCGTGCTGTGATTCATGGTGTCGCAAAGAGTCAGACATGACTGAGTGACTGAACTGAACTGAACTGATACATAAAATTTACCATCTTACATTTACCATTTTTTAATTTTACAGCTTAGTACAATTAATACTGTTAAATAAGTACATTTGTGTTGTTATGTAACAAATCTCTAGAATCCTTTTCATCTTGCAAACATGAAACTCTATAGACTCATGAAAGAACACCGCCCTCAAGCCCCTGGCAAACACTATTCCAATCTCTTCTCTGGGAATTTGAATACTCTAGATTCCTGCAGCATCAAATTTAGGGACAGTCTACTATGAGACATGATCCTTAAACTTAAGATTCATGCATTCAGTAACACTTTTTAAGTTCATTTGACCCTTGAACAACATGGGTTTGAACTGCACGCATCGATTTATACATGTATTTTTTTTTCAATAAATATACAGCTGGCCCTGAGGGTTCCCACTCATGGGTCCAAACAACCACAGATTTCAAACAATACACAACCTGTGGCTGGTTGAATCTGAGGATTCAAACCCTTGGATATGGAGGGCAGGCTATGGGACTGGAACATACTCAGATTTTGGTATCATCTGCATCATAGAATCAATCCCCCATGGATATACCAAGGTACCAAGGGACAATTATATTTTCAAAGCAATATTTGTATCAAGAATGATTTTTCTATTTTGCAATGTGATATATTAGCTAGAAATGAAAACATCTCTATTGTTGATGCTCTGTGAAAAGATTCAAATAGTATAGAAACACATAAGGCAGAAGTAAAAATTTTCCTGTAATTCCATGCTCCAGAGATAACTACTAATAATAGATTGATATATATCCTTCTTGACTTCTGTAAATATATAGATTATGTTATACACCCTGCTTATTTAACTTACATGCAGAGTACCTCATGAGAAACGCTGGACTGGAAGAAACACAAGCTGGAATCAAGATTGCCAGGAGAAATCTCAATAACCTCAGATATGCAGATGACACCACCCTTATGGCAGAAAGTGAAGAGGAACTAAAAAGCCTCTTGATGAAAGTGAAAGTGGAGAGTGAAAAAGTTGGCTTAAAACTCAACATTCAGAAAACTAAGATCTGGTCCCATCACTTCATGGGAAATAGATGGGGAAACAGTGGAAACAGTGTCAGACTATTTTGGGGGCTCCAAAATCGCTGCAGATGGTGACTGCAGCCATGAAATTAAAAGACACTTACTCCTTGGAAGAAAAGTTATGACCAACCTAGATAGCATATTCAAAAGCAGAGATATTACTTTGCCGACTAAAATCCGTCTAGTCACGGCTATGGTTTTACCTGTGGTCATGTATGGATGTGAGAGTTGGACTGTGAAGAAGGCTGAGCACCGAAGAATTGATGCTTTTGAACTGTGGTGTTGGAGGAGACTCTTGAGAGTCCCTTGGACTGCAAGGAGATCCAGCCAGTCCATTTTAAAGGAGATCAGTCCTGGGTGTTCATTGGAAGGACTGATGCTGAAGCTGAAACTCCAATACTTTGGCTACCTCATGCGAAGAGTTGAGTCATTGGAAAAGACTCTGATGCTGGGAGGGATTGGGGGCAGGAGGAGAAGGGGACGACAGAGGATGAGATGGCTGGATGGCATCACCGACTCGATGGACGTGAGTCTGAGTGAACTCTGGGAGTTGGTGATGGACAGGGAGGCCTGGCGTGCTGCGATTCATGGGGTCGCAAAGAGTCGGACACGACTGAGCAACTAAACTGAACTGAACTGATACATGTGATTCTGAACCCTGGGTTTAATTACTAGATACAAAGGTGAGTGAGGCTGCTCAGGATGGTAGAGTGGATAGATGGAAGAAACCTGGGCCTCTGATGACATCACTGAGCCACTGAAGTAACCAACCCCAGAACCTCCTTTCACAAACTTCTTGTTATTTGGTATAATAAAGGTCCCTTATTGTTTAAGTCACTTCTAGTTGAATTTTGTTGCTTTTGCCCAGAACATTCTAATTATCATTTCATTCTCCTAGATAATTCAGCCTATCTATAATGAAGGCACAAGGCACATATGTATCTCCATAAACTTTATAATGAGGTAATACTTGGAACAAAATAAAGCATATGCATAATGCTGTTACAGCAAGCTAAACCAATAAGTCTTGAAATTCTCATCATCAAATAAGGTAAAATGACTTCAGTTCTGCCACACCCAATCCATTGTACAAGATGGTTTATTTTAAATATACATGATATTAAGCTGAACCTTATGGGAACTAAAAGCCTAGAAATCCTAAGGAAAATTATGCATTTAAAAAATGCCAGGTACCTAGTTTCTCTACATAGATTCTATTACTAGTAAAATTTACATATTTAATGAGCATTTAGCAGTATTCTTGCCTTTAGAATTCCATGGATAGAGGAGCCTGGTGGGCTACAGTCCATGGGGTGGCAAAGAGTTGGCCAACTTTCACTTTTAGTAGGTATCATTGCTGTGCCAAGTGTTTTACACTGATTGATATAATCACAACAAACTTATGAGGCAGAAGCTATTACATTCCCATTTTACAGATGAGGAAATTAAGGTGCAGAAAGGATAATCTGTCCCCAGATAATCAAGTTCATATGTATAGTGCCATTTATGGGTCCTTGCCTCTCAGTCGTATTTTAACCCAATCCATTCTGGCTTCTTCTACCCTTTTCTCCACTGAACTTTCTTTCAAATTAAAGTTCATAATAAGCTCCATTTTGGTAACTCAAAGGACACATTTCAGTCTTTATCATGTCTAGCCACTTTGTTTTCTGTGGTTTTTCATGGTACTACTCTCCTCGGAGTCTCCTCCCATCTCTCTGACCATTCCATCATAGTCTTACTTGGTGGAGCCTTTTCTGAGATTGTCAAAAAAGCAAAAGAGTTCCAGAAAAAAGAAACATTTATTTCTGCTTTATTGACTATGCCAAAACCTTTGACTGTGGATGACAACAAACTGTGGAAAATTCTGAAAGAGATGGGAATACCAGACCACCTGACCTGCCTCTTGAGAAACCTATATGCAGGTCAGGAAGCAACAGTTAGAACTGGACATGGAACAACAGACTGGTTTCAAATAGGAAAAGGAGTACGTCAAGGCTGTATATTGTCACCCTGCTTATTTAACTTATATGCAGAGTACATCATGAGAAATGCAGGACTGGAAGAAACACAAGCTGGAATCAAGATTGCCAGGAGAAATCTCAATAACCTCAGATATGCAGATGACACCACCCTTATGGCAGAAAGCAAAGAAGAACTAAAGAGCCTCTTGATGAAAGTGAAAGAGGAGAGTGAAAAAGCTGGCTTAAAGCTCAACATTCAGAAAACGAAGATCATGGCATCTGGTCCTATCACTGCATGGCAAATAGATGGGGAAACAATGGAAACAGAGACAGACTTTATTTTGGGGGGTTCCAAAATCACTGCAGATGGTGATTGCAGCCATGAAATTAAAAGACAGTTACTCCTTGGAAGGAAAATTATGACCATATTAAAAAGTAGAGACATTCATTTACCAACAAAGGTCCATCTAGTCAAGTCTATGGTTTTTCCAGTAGTCATGTATGGATGTGAGAGTTGGACTGTGAAGAAAGCTGAGCGCCGAAGAATTGATGCTTTTGAACTGTGGTGGTGGAGAAGACTCTTGAGAGTCCCTTGGACTGCAAAGAGATCTAACCAGTCCATCCTAAAGGAAATCGGTCCTGAATATTCATTGGAAGGACTGAAGCTAAAGCTGAAACTCCAATACTTTGGCCCTCTGATGCAAAGAACTGACTCATTTGAAAAGACCCTGATGCTGGGAAAGATTGAAGGTGGGAGGAGAAGGGGACGACAGAAGATGAAGTAGTTGGATGGTATCACCGACTCAACCAACATTAGTTTGAGAGAACTCCGGGAGTTGGTGATGGACAGGAAAGCCTGGCGTGCTGCAGTCCATGGGGTGGCAAAGAGTCAGACTGAGCAACTGAACTGAACTGAACTTTCTGAGATTGATTTTTAAAGCTTTTTCCTATTTCTCTTCTTCTCTTACACTCTCTCCGTAGGTCATTTCATTCATTCCCATAGCTTCAAATAATGATCTGTTAATGATCCTAAATGTATCTCCAGCCCAGATCTCTATCCCAAGCTTCAAACTTGTATATATAACATCTCCACTTGAAGATATCAGAGAACCTCAAACTTAACAAGTCCAAAACTAAACTCATCTTCCCTTCTAAATCTACTCTTCTGCCAATGTTCCCTTCCATCAATTCCACTATCCCATCAATTGCCCAAGTCAGAGAGCTAGTAATCATCTTTGCCTCCATTGTGTCCCACTCTCCATCGAATCTATCACCAACTGATCCTACTTTTCAAATATCTCATGGATCTTCCCACTGCCACTGCATTTGTCCAAGTTACTATCAGCTGTTTGCCAGAGTTATTACAGTTGTCCATCTGATCTTCTTACATCTACTTTTGTCCTCTTCCAATCTACTTGCTACTCTGAAGCCAGGCTAATCTTTTTAGAAGTGCAAATTTGATCACAGACTTAGACTGGTCTGTGATTTGGTCAATCGCAGACTTAGAATTCTTCAATGAGTTTCCATTGAAAATAGGATAAAGTGAAAAGTCTTTCCTTTTTTTGGCTGTACTGCATGGCTTATGGGACCTTAGTTTCCCTAACCAGGGTTTGATTTCAGGCCCTGGCAGTGAAATCCTAACCACTGGACTGCTAGGCAATTCCCAAAGTGCAAAATCTTTAAAATGACTTTTAAGGCCCTACAAGATTTTTCACAAGTTTACATCTCCAACGTCATTTCTCTCCATTTCATCTTTACTTTCACTCTAGCTAGAATGGATTGAGGAAGAAAGATTTGTTTAATGAACAGTTCTAATTTTTCCCCAATATACTATTATTGCATTTGTGGTAATAATGTTGAATATCATTTTATAAAGAGGAAAGTGCTTAGTTTTAAGATTAGAAAGCAATATTTTAAAATAGAATCCAAGCTATAGCATTTCATTAAAATGTTCTATAGCTTTCATCATATTAAATCCTGTAAGAGAAATACATGAATAATTGTATATCAACAAAGCAGATAATCTAAATGAAATGGACAAATTTCTAAAAACACACAAATTACCAAACTAACTCAAGAGGAAATATAAAATTTCAACAGACCTGTTAACAAGTAAAGAGAGAGACTCTGTTTCCAAAACCTCCCAACAAAAAAGTCTATAGCCAGATGGCTTCACTGGTGATTTCTATCAAACATTTAAAGAATCAACACCAAGCTTAATAAAACTCTGCCAAAAATATAAGAGAAGGAGCATTCCCTAACACATTCTATAATATCAGCATTACCCCAACACCAAAGTCAGCAAAGATACTATTAGAAAACTATGGACCAATATCCCTTATGACTGTAAGTGGAAAAATTCTCAACAAAATAATAGCAAAACAAATCCCATAGTACATTAAAAGGATTATACACCAAGACTAAGTGGAATCTATCCTAGGAATTCAAAGGTGTTCAATAAAAGAAAACCAAAGTAGTAAATCATATTAACAGAATGGAGAGGAAAAAACAACATAATCATCTGAATAGATGCAGAAAAAGCCTCTGAAACAATTCAACATCCTTTGATGATTAAAAAAAAAAGACTCAGCAAGCAGGAGTAGAAAGGGATTTCCCTAACATGGAAAAGGGCATTTACCCAAACCTTTAGCTAATATCATACTCAGTGATGAAAGACTGAAAGCTTTCCATTTATGATCAGGAATAAGGCAAGGATGTGTGTTTTTTGAGACAAGAGAGAGGTGGTGGTTGAGTAACATTGTGAATTCACCAAATGCCCCTGAATTGTAACTTTAAAATAACTATGTGCTATATGAATTTCACCTCAACAAAATGATTCCTAGAGTGAAACATTTATTCACTTTGGCTTACTGACGTACAAGCATATTTCCTATGTTTACAGGATAATTAGTAGATGAGTTATCATTTAGAGACGGCATTATAACACCATGAAAAACAAACTATATTTTCAATTCAAGATAAATATGAGATAAAGTCAAGCTATAAGCCTGAAAATTACCCTTAGGAGAACTTGCAAATTTCCCCCTCAAAATCAGATTGTTCTTTTAAAAACTGGAAGCCAGATGGTTTTATATGTAAAAACAAACCTCAATGTTAAACCCACGTGGGATTTAAAAGTTCATTCTCCTGCAGCTGCAGCAGCTGCACCAATCATAACTGCAGTCAGTGTGATTATTTTTCCTTCACTAATGTTTAGAACAATGTTTCTCAAAGTGGAAACTTGTTTAGAAATGCAAGTTCTCAGGCCCCACCCTAAAACTCCTGAATCAAAAACTCTGGGGTTGAGGGCCAGTCATCTGTTCTAACAAGCCTTCCAGATTCACACTCAAGTTTGAGAACCACTGGTCAACAACAATAGATAATGGCAACCCACTCCAGAACTCTTGCCTGGAAAATCCCATGGATGGAGGAGCCTGGTAGGCTATAGTCCATGGGGTCGTGAAGAGTCAGACATGACTGTGTGACTTCACTTTCACTTTTCACTTTCATGCACTGGAGAAGGAAATGGCAACCCCCTCCAGTGTTCTTGCCTAGAGACTCCCAGGGACGGGGGAGCCTGGTGGGCTGCCGTCTATGGGGTCGCACAGAGTCAGACATGACTGAAGCGACTTAGCAGCAGCAGCACAAGCATTTTCTTACCAGACTGTGTTGTGTCATACATGTTGCACTGTTTCTTCGAGTTGTTATTGAATCAGATCGTAACACTTGTGAACTATCACTAAGAAGAAAAGGAAAACATTTGTCATTTAAAATTCATTACAAACTTTTTTTTAAAAAGAAATAAGATTTCAAATCCTTAAACAACATTGCCATTGATGTAAATATCTTCTTTGTGGAGACAGCTGTGCAGCTGTAGAAAATAAAACATGCATGCACACACACACACACACACACACACACACACACAGAAATCCTTAGTTGACTGAACCTAAACAAGTGTCCATGTAAGGTAAGGAATTCTCAAGCATGCCCTTTTACCTCTAATCATGCTACCAAGAATAAGTATAAATTATTGTGGCCTTAGAGACACATCAGTTTCTGTGTAAAGCTGTAACCAATTTAAAGTTGTGATTGAAGCTATTATGTGCTAGCAGCAATTTCCTCTGGACTCCCAAAAATTCACATGGATGAGAGGGATAGCCACTAGCAGGGTCAATAGAAATGAGCTTTTCAGATATGTCTCATTTGGCCTACCCAGTGTTAAAAATGTTTTTTAATTAGCTGTGCACACTTGGAACAACTATGGAGATTTCACATAAAGAATTTGGATTCCAGGTTTCTGGCTTCTGTTGAAATTTTGCAAGATTTTGCCACACTGACTCACATTCCCCCATGGCAACAATGAACTGAGCTGAGCAACCACTGCCTGCTGAAGATGTTCCTAGTTTCCTCAGCTTTGAAAGTGCCTGCTTAGCCAGCCTTGACCTGATTTGAGCTTGGGACCCTGAAGAAATCTTTCCCTATTTATGTTTTCATTTTGTTATAACTTTAGAAGCATTTTTATTTTATATTGGACTCTAGTTGATTTACAATGCGTTAGTTTCAGATATACAGCTAAGTGATTCAGTTATACATACATATATATCTTTTTTTCAAATTCTTTTCTCATTTAGGTTATTACAGAATATTGATGAGAGTTCCTTGTGCTATACAGTAAGTCCTTGTTGATTGCCTAGTAAATATAGTAAAGTATGTTGTTATAACTTTTTTTATTTTGAAACTGACTCACAAGAAATTGCAAAAAGAATATAGTGTTCTTGTGTACCTTTCGTCCAGGTTTCCCTAATGATAATAACCTATCTTTAACATGTTCTTTTCCACTCCCTATATCCAATTAAGTGCCAGTTCTTTTAGGTTTTACCCACGATTTTTCATGTCCATCATGCTTTCCAGGTTCCTTGCTAAAAACTAATTCAAAGCATTCTTACTTTTCCACCAACTCTGTAATAGTCTAGTTGGTCAGCTCATCTCTGTTCTTTTCCTACTGCGATCAGCTTGCTCTCCTGCTCACAACTTTCAGTGATTCTCTTCATTGCCTTCTGAATTCAGTTACATTCTTTACTATAACTTTTGGGCTTCCCTGGTGGCTCAGACGGTTAAGAATCCACCTGCAATGTGGGAGACCTGGGTTCAGTCCCTGGATTGGGAAGATGCCCTGGAGGAGGGCATGGCAACCCACTCCAGTATTCTTGCCTGGAGAATCCCCATTGATAGATGGAGCCTGGCGGGCTACAGCCTACAAGGTCGCAAAGAGTTGGACACGACTGAGCAACTAGGCACACACACTATAATTTTCAAAGCCCTCCACAATTTAGCTCCACAGACTTTTGGATTTCACAGACCAGGAAAATTTCAAAACAAAATCTTGGCACAAACGTGCAGTTGCATTTTCTCTTGCCAAGTAAGGTCATTAAAAAAAAATCTCATCAACTACCATCATTTCATTTATAAAAGGGCATTTTGTTATTTAAAAAAAAAAAGCAGGACTGACAATACAGGTCAGAGTAAAATACAGTAATGCCCAGGAAAGTATGCTGTATTTAACTTTTTAAAGCCATGGATTAGGTAGAATGTCACTTGGGATCAGCACTGGTCAGTAGGTAAACATTTGGGAGCCAGTGATCCAGGCAGAGTTGACCAGCATTCTAGAATACACCTATACTTTCCTACTTCCAAGCCTATTCCATGTTCTTGAAATGCTGTTCAGTTACCTGGCCCCCTTTCTTCCAGTCTGCTTTCAATCAACTTATTTGTTAGGACCCATCTTAAGTGCCATCTAATCCAAGAAACTTTCTTGTATTCCTCACCAATCCTGTCATTTCTAACTCCCTTCTTTTAATTACCCTAGGACTTTCTTTCCCTTCTAAGCACAGATCTTACTCGACCATACATTTAAGTCTTCTCAGTATTCATTTTCCCTATTAAAAGCTTATTGAGCCTTGAGATACATCTTTGCAGTGCAGTAATTTGCATATAATAGGCAGTAACAATGTTTATGAGAGGATATGTGTATATGTATATTTTTACTTCCTTTCCCAGTCATTTTCCCCTACGAGAACAGGAATATATTTTAGCAGTTACTACTAGGAAGTTGGAGGGTCACTAATGGGTTGCATATTTCCACTGTCTTTTGCATGTGGGAGGTAATTCTTTAAAAAAAAATTTATTGGAATATAGTTGATTTATAATGTTAGTTTCAAGGTGTACAGCTAGGTGAATCAGTTATGCATATACATGTATACACTCTATTGTAGATTCTTTTCCCATACAAGCATTACAGAGTATTGAGTAGAGTTCTCTGTGCTATACATTAAGTCCTTATTGGTTATCTATTTTATAAATAGTAATGTGTACATAATGGCAACCCAGTTCTTCCAGGTTTGTATTAATACAAGCTTATAATACCAGTGTGCTTGCACTCAGTCGCTTTAGCCATGTCTATCTCTTTGCGACTCCGTGGACTATAGCCCACCAGGCTTCTCTATCCATGGGATTCTCCAGGCAAGAACACTGGAGTGGGTTGCCATGCCCCCCTCCAGGGGATCTAGATGGTTGATAAAGTCTGTAAAGGGCCAGACAGTAAATATTGTGGGCTTTGTGATCCATACAATCTTTGCTGCAATTACTCAACTCTGCCACTGTAGTATGAAAGTGGCCCAAAGATAGTAAGTGAACAAGGGGGTGTGGCTATGTTACAATAAAATTTTATTTGCAAAACCGATCAGTTTGGCCCCCAGGCAATAGCTTGTCTTTCAAACAGAATTGAGGCACTAACAGTTTAAATGCAGGGTCAGACTAGTGGTATTTAAAGAGGGAAGGCACTGGCAGAAATCCAAGAACTTAATCTCTAATAAGGGCCACAGAAGTAGAAGAAAAAAATAACTTTAAATAAAATCACTGACACCAGTAGTGAAGTCAGCCACCTTGAGGGGCTAAAGATAGAATCAAGAGCTTCAAAACTTTTGACATTGATATTTTTATTAATACAAGATGAATACAAAAATGTACAGGAACTTAAGAAATAGTGATGTTTGTATTAAAGAGTTGACATTTACACAACAAATTCTGCAAATGCTGGTGCAAGGGAGACAAGTCTTTATACATAGGAAACATCAAACAAAATTGGAAAACTGCTTCAAAGAAGTGCAACAATATTTAGTGAGCTGTGAAAGAGGCAAGGCAATGAGTATGAGAGGCCAAGTAAAAGAAAGTGCAGTGAGCAGTGGACATACTCCACTGAAAAGAATCTGCAAGAAAATGAATGCAACTAAAGTGAAGAGAAGTCGCTCAGTCATGTCTGACTCTTTGCGACCCCATGGACTGTAACCCACCAGGCTCCTCAGTCCATGGAATTTTCCAGGCAAGAGTACTGGAGTGGGTTGCCATTTCCTTCTCCAGGGGCTCTTCCCAAACCAGGGATCGAACCCGGGTCTCCTGCACTGCAGGCAGACGCTTTACCATCTGAGCCACCAGGGAATGCAACTAAGGCTCCCTGTAATTCTGCTCTAAATTTTTCTTGTTGATTACACGCTAAGCTTGTCACAATAGCACAAAATATGCCCTCAGATCACTTGGACCAGTTCCTTGACCTCAGGCATGTCATCTATCATTCCTATGCTACTTCTTCTTGATAGACAAGAGTCCCTGGACTTGGTCTATCTTTCGGTTTAATTCCTACTAGAGAAATATGCAACTGCCCTTCACCATTCTGTACAAAAATTCATGTCCAGCATCAGATCTTAAGCTATGGAGTTCTACACTGTAACCATGCTCTAATATAATACACATTTCCAATCTTTTGCAGAACAAAGTAAAGTATGAAGGGATAACTGTGATCACTCTCTTTATTTCCAGGACTTTGAGGATTGGGACAAGGGACCTGGTCAGCTGCCCCTCACCCCCCACCCCAGCACTTAATATATTAAATAGAATCCACATGTTCCTGCAAATATATATTCTCCATCATCTACATATTTGTGACTTGTTTCTTCATTTCATAGAGCTTTTCAATAAAATGAACATTCTCAAGTATTTTCTTCTACTAGCAGAGTGCACCCATAACAATTCATTTATTCACACAACAGGATTTAGAGTAGAATCCTGAATTTATAGCATGTTCTTTTTCTCGGTACAACATGCAGAGCTGTCTCCACCCCTTATTTTTCTAGCTGCCTATTTTAAAAGGTAATGTATTATTTTCAGGTCACTCTTAGTTTGTGTTTCATTTTGTTAGAACATACTCTCCCTTAACTCAAAAGACCAGAAAGCTGCATTTATTTAATTAGTCAGCTTAGATATTGACTGAAGTGAAGTGAAGTCGCTCAGTCGTGTCCAACTCTTTGTGACCCCGTGGACTGTAGCCTACCAGGTTGCTCTGTCCATGGGATTCTCCAGGCAAGAATACTGGAGTGGGTTACCATTTCCTTCTCCAGGGGATCTTCCCAACCCAGGAATCGAACCCGGGTCTCCCACACTGCAGGCAGATGATTTACCCTCTGAGCCAGTGGACAAAGCACTAGCTTAGGAGTCTGGAGCCACAGCTTCCTAGTACTGATCGATTACTGACTATGACATCTTGGAGACTGATGGACCTGTTAGCCCATACATTAAACAAGGAGGGTGGATCTGGTCTCCTGAGTTCTCATCTAACAGTTGTGAATTACAGCTATCAAGTAGGATGATGCCAGCAAAAGGTGAGGTGCAAACTTAATAAAATGTATGCAGTGAAGGCATTTTTCAGACATTTTTACAATATTGAGAAAAACTTATAATACTGGGATGTGAAATCCAAGATCTCACTTTAAAATTCTATTTTAAGAAATAAGGTTGAGTCAGGCCAGATCTTTGGATATATGCAAGAAATACAGTTAACCATCAGTTAATCTTTTAAACCTTTTTTCATCATCAGATCTCTAGAGTCTTTTTAGACATTTCCTCCCTCATTAGCTCCTCGAGAATTCCCGCACAATTTTAATAACACAAATATACTGCGTATCTATGTGCCATATATACATATCTGTTTTATGCATATGAGAAAAAAACTTTCACCTGCCAAGAACTAAGTAGGGCCAACGTAGGTTACTGAGAATACAAAAGTAGGAGATCAATTTTCTGTGATAGCTAAACTTTTTGTTCAAATAAAAACTAGGTGTAAAAAAGGCCCAAGCTTATTTACTTGCCAACCATTCCCACTCTGAGTGTGCTAAGGTGAAGGTCAGAGGTGACAAAGTAGATGAGAGAATGACAAAAATTACAGTCATTACAGATCTGGAGGCGAGGGTGGGGAGTACACAATTTCTTCAATGGTGTGGGTGAGAGATGGGGTGAAGTTAGAGAAAGCCGTGCTCCACACCAAATAATTGTTGCTTTCGGGTCCTGGATCCTGATGAACTGTCAGAAGAGGACGTCACGTTTCATTTGTGCCCTTGCCCTACAGCCAGCCCGTCCCCCTTCCCCCCGCCCCCAGGCTGAGAGTGGGATCTTCCGGTCACCAGGAGCAAGGGAGATACCTGCAGAACCTCAATGAGTCAAGAAGTGGGAATGCTATTGTAAGTCACTTTCTTGCAACTCTTGCCACCCTTTCCCGCCCGCGCAGGCCTCCTCCAGTATCTCAATCCTGCTCACCCAAGGCCACTGATCAAAGGGGCGCTGCTGGATCGCCTCAAAGTGTTATCTTCTGTAGTGGTTGAACTCGGCAGCCCCTCCAATTGTAGTTCCATTTTCTCCCGTGCTCTGTCCGTGCAGAAGCTTAGTTTGGAGCTCTCTGGTTTTTCTGACTCCCGTTCACATAAGAAGTCAGCTAAGTGAGGAGATGATGTGGGGAGAGAGGAAAAAGAAGAGAGAGAAGGAAGTTCTTAGACAAGTGCGTGCTCACTTTTGCAGCCCTACCATCCCTAACACCAGTGGGCACAAAGTGGGACAGGACTGGCTCCGACCCTCCTAACTCCAAGCTTGGGGCACCTAACACTGAGATCTTCCACCTCCAAGCCTGTAATGAACATGAGGAATTTATCGTAATCCGTGAGTCCTCCTTTATTTCCCTCAGCCAAGGAAACCCGGGTAAGCCTTTCCCGTCAAAACAAAAACTACAACCCACTGCCTTGCAGAATCATTTGGGCACTGCGCTTCTGCGCATGCGTCCTGGGTCCGGCCCGCTGACGCACGTTTACTACGTAAGCAATGAACATTATTACAGGCGCCTGTGTCCGCCGTGAAGCGGGCGCACGCGCAGTGAAGGAGCCTTTTTTCGGAAGGCAGGCACTCTCTTCTCTCTGCCTAGTGCGGATTCACCTTGGTTGTTCCTCCTCTCCTCCCGTGTTAACCCTAGCATGGTTTCCTTAAGCATTATTTAGGAAAGAAAGGATGGAAATAAGGTGTATGGGAGCGCCATCTTTTCTGCCCTAAATCTAATACTCAGTTTGGGTTAGCTCATTGTCTCATGACTGAGGCAACAAGCTTGTTACCTCTCATGAATTTTTCCATCCTGTTACAAAAGACAACCTAAACCTTTGCAATGTAAAAAACACTAAAGCCTGGGGGTGGCGGTGGAGGAGAGGACCACCCGCTCTCAAAGGATCATGTTAAAGTCCTAACACAATTGGAACCAATTGCGCTAATAGAGTGTGGGTGGGTGGGTGGGTGGGTGGATGGCGGTGGAGGAGAGAACCACCCGCTCTCAAAGGATCATGTTAAAGTCCTAACACAATTGGAACCAATTGCGCTAATAGAGTGTGTGTGTGGGTGTGGGTGTGTGTGTGTGTGTGTGTGTGTGTGTGTGTGTGTGTGTGTGTGTGTTGAATTTAGTATCCATTCAAATCAGTGTTGCCATTTAACATTGTAAGAACTGCTCTTTTAGAATTTTTTTTTTACCACCTCTTAACTCCATACTAATAATTTTGAAAAACCACCCATCTTAGGAACCATATAGAGAAATGGCAGAGAAGGCAAGTGAAACGATTGAAATGGGAGTTATTAATTAAAAGAATCATAACACGGTATAGCACTTTACAGTTTAAAAAGATGTTTTCACATATTTATCTCAATTGGTTCTATCATTAACCCTGTTCAGCTAATCAGTGGTGAATTTAAAATAAATAGGATTATCTTGAAACAGTTCATGACAAGTTTATGTCATAAACATGAAAGATCATAATCATTCTTCATTCTGAGAATAGAATAAGAAAAGTGTAATTATATTAGACAGAATTAGGTTACTTAAATCCCTGACATGAGGACAATTTGGAGTCTCCATTCCTGATATAAGACAGGTTAACAATAGCTACCATTTGGGGGCCATTTATTATGTGCCAGGTACTGTCCTAAGCCCTTGAAATATGTGATCATATTTAATGCTTACAGTAACTCTGTGAGATAGGCACCATCACAATGCCCATTTTTCAAAGAAGGAAACTGAAGCTCAGAGGGATTACTCAAATTACAACTACTAAGCGGCAAAGCCAAGATTCCTCTGCTGTTCTATTTAAGTGGAAAGACAGACCAGGGGCCTCTGGATATTTCTCTGGACACTATTTCTGAACAAGCAAGCACTCAATAAATAGTTATTAAATTATTTTATAAATAAAACAGGTTTAAGTAACTTGTCCTTCACAGCTATCTTGTAAATTAGGTAAATATTTTCTATTTTACAGTTGATAAAATTCCGGAGAGATTAATGGCACATAACTAGGTAGCAATAGAATCTGGGCTGGTACCAAAATTCCTGAAAGCCACTGTGGAATTTCCCAGGGTAAGCTGGAGAGTTTATGAAAGATGGCAGCTAAAACTGAGCCTTTACTCAGAGTGACTGCAGAGGCAGTGGTTAAATACAGAACAGAGGGTCAAAACGAAACCATCTGAATAAGATAAAAATATGGAGTACATCAGAGAACAAAAAGCTCTTACTTTCAATCTACTGCTTATTTTACTTTTCAAAGAGTTTGTTAATATTCTTGGCAGACAATAAGGTTTAATGGATATGCAGTGAATGAATAGACAAATCAAATCTCATCATGTCTAAACATTACTGATATCTAGTTTTTTAAAATGGTCGCAAAAGAGTTGGACAGGACTTAGTGACCAAGCTACAACAAAGTACATAACACTAAGAAAATAGGTATAATAAAACAAGGAAAGAGCAACTAAGAGAGAGTTTTGAGAAAAGGGATTAAGAATATGAAATGATTAAATACATGAGATAACAATAGTTTCCAGCTACTACCAAAAAGGAGGGATTCTCTTTAACTTAAGTTCAGCTATATAACAGGAACCTAAAACCTGTAAAAATAGAAACAGGACATACTCAAGTTGGAAAGTCAAAAGGAACAAGTACTACAAAAACAAACATTTCTATATACTAGAGTGGCAAACACAATATTTAAAGAAATTATTTTTACTTCCCATTTTTACCCACACATTATTATACCAACCTGGCTGTGTTCCCTGATCGGTATTTGCTGTTCTGCAGTCATGTGCCATGATCTTGAGTTGTTGTTTTGCTTAGATGTATACCTTGACCCTTGTGGTGCTCTTCTCTGTGTCCCAGTCTGCTGCCATCTGCCCCTTGCCTCTTTCCTGTGAAAGGTGTCCCACAAACATGTCATAATCAGTTCTTTATTTTGTCTGTTGTCACGGCAACTTTAAAGCAACATGTTAGCCTTTAGTTATCACAAGACCAATACAGATACAAGTTGATCCCAAGCCCACAAACCACAAACACCAAAACCTTTCAAAAGATTTACATAAAGAGTAAAAGGAACTAGATAGAATGATATGAATAATGAATAAAACCTGAAAATGATGGTCAAGACAGCATCTGTCTTCTCACATATCCTTGAATTTCTCCTAATTGTTCAGCCCCAGAAAGTTAAGGATTCTTTTAAATTGTTTGGCTCTTCAGAGTTAGGGACTGTGTACTTGGTCAACAAATGATTCTTTGGTAGCTATTGTGAACAATAAAATGTACTATAATTTTTTTTGAGCAGATTGATGGGGAGTGGGGTATGGCTGAAACACTGAGATAAAAAGAGAAACATAAATTGATTAAAAAAGAACGGAGCTTGCTTTTCTAATCCAGTTGGCAGGAAAATATAGGCAATTTAAAAGAAACTATCTTGTGCTTGCTTCAGCAGCACAAATATCCCAAATTGGAATGATAAAGAGAAGATTAGCATGGCCTCTGGACAAGGATGACATGCAAAACTTTGTGACGTGTCTGATATTTTTTCATCTCACACTGGTCAGAATCAGTTCAGTTCAGTTCAGTCACTCAGTCGATTCCGACTCTTTGTGACCCCATGAATCGCAGCACGCCAGGCCTCCCTGTCCATCACCAACTCCCGGAGTTCACTCAAACTCGTGTCCATTGAGTCCGTGATGTCATCCAGTCATCTCATCCTCTATCGTCCCCTTCTCCTCCTGCCCCCAATCCCTCCCAGCATCAGAGTCTTTTCCAATGAGTCAACTCTTCCCATGAGGTGGCCAAAGTATTGGAGTTTCAGCTTCAGCATCAGTCCTTCCAATGAACACCCAGGACTGATCTCCTTCAGAATGGACTGGTTGGATCTCCTTGCAGTGCAAGGGACTCTCAAGAGTCTTCTCCAACACCACAGTTCAAAAGCATCAATTCTTCAGCGCTCAGCTTTCTTCACAGTCCAACTCTCACATCCATACATGACCACTGGGAAAACCATAGTCTTGACTCTACGGACTTTTGTTGGCAAAGCAATGTCTCAGCTTTTGAATATGCTATCTAGGTTGGTCATAACTTTCCTTCCAAGGAGTAAGCGTCTTTTAATTTCATGGCTGCAATCACCATCTGCAGTGATTTTGGAGCTCCCCAAAATAAAGTCTGACACTGTTTCCACTGTTTCCCTATTTCCCATGAAGTGATGGGACCAGATGCCATGATCTTCGTTTTCTGAATGTTGAGCTTTAAGCCAAATTTTTCACTCTCTTCCCTCACTTTCATCAAGAGGCTTTTTAGTTCCTCTTCACTTTCTGCCATAAGGGTGGTGTCATCTGCATATCTGAGGTCATTGAGATTTCTCCTGGCAATCTTGATTCCAGCTTGTGCTTCTTCCAGCCCAGCGTTTCTCATGATGTACTCTGTATATAAGTTAAATAAGCAGGGTGACAATATACAGCCTTGACGTACTCCTTTTCCTATTTGGAACCAGTCTGTTGTTCCATGTCCAGTTCTAACTGTTGCTTCCTGACTTGCATACAGGTTTCTCAAGAGGCAGATCAGGTGGTCTGGTGTTCCCATCTCTTTCAGAATTTTCCACAGTTTATTGTGATCCACACAGTCAAATGTCCATCATCAAAAAACAATCTACAAACAATAAATGCTTAAGAGAGTGTGGAGAAAAGGGAACCCTCCTACTCTGTTTGTGGGAATGTAAATTGATATGGCCACTATGGAGAACAGTGTGGAGCTTCCTTAAAAAACTAAAAATAGAACTACCCTATGTTCCAACAATCCCACTACTGGGCATATACCCTGAGAAAACCATAATTCAAAAAGATACATGCATCCCAATGTTCACTGCAGCATTATTTACAATAGCCAGGACATTGAAGCAACCTAAATGTCCATCAACAGATGAATGGATAAAGATGTGGTACATATGTACAATGGAATATTACTCAGCCATAAAAAGGAATGAAATTAGGTCATTTGTAGTGATGTGGATAGACCTAGAGTCTGTCATATAGGTGAAGTCAGAAAGAGAAAAACAAATATCTTATATTAATGCATCTATATGGAATCTAGGGGGCTTCCCAGGTGGTGCTAGTGGTAAAGAAGCTACCTGCCAATGCAGGAGACATAAGAGACCCGGTTCTATCCCTGGGATGGGAAGATCCCCTGGAGGAGGGCATGACAACCCACTTTAGTATTCTTGCCTGGAAAATCCCATGGATGGAGGAGCCTGGCAGGCTACAGTTCATAGGGTCTCAAAGAGTCGGACATGACTGAAGTGACTTAACACACACACGGAATCTAGAAAAATAATACAGATTAACCTATTTGCGGGGCAGTAATAGAGATGTAGATGTACCGGACATGTGGACGTGGTGGAATGGGGAAGGGGAGGGTGGGATGAACTGGAAGAGGAGCACTGACATATGTATACTGTTGTTGTTCAGTCACCCAGTCCTGTCTGACTCTTTGCGACCCCATGGACTGCAGCATACCAGGTCTCCAAATCCCTCACTATCTCCTAAAGTTTGACCAAATTCATGTCCATTGATTGGTGATACATCCGGCCATCGCATCCTCTGATGCCCTCTTCTCCTTGTGCCCTCCATCTTTCCCAGCATCTGGGAAATTAGTTAGCTGTTTGCATCAGATGACCAAAACACTAGAGCTTCAGCTTCAGTATCAGTCCTTCCAATGAGTATTCAGGGTTGATTTCCCTTAAGATGGACAGGTCTGATATCCTTGCTGTCCAAGGGACTTTCAGGAGTCTTCTCCAGCACCAAAGTTTGAAAGCGTCTATTCTTTGGCATTCTGTCTTCTTTACTGTCCAGCTCTCATAACTGTACATGACCACTGGGAAGACCACTGTTGTTCAGTTGCTCAATGGTGTTCCAATTATTTGCGACCCCATGGACTACAGAATGCCAGGCTTCCCTGTACTTCACCATCTCCTGGAGTTTGCTCAAACTCATGTCCATTGCATCAGTGATGCCATCCAACTATCTCATCCTTTGTCATCCCCTTCTCCTCCTGCCTTCAATCTTTCCCAGCATCAGGGTGTTTTCCAATGAGTCAGGTCTTCGCATCAGGTGGCCAAAGTTTTGGAGCTTCAGCTTGAGCATCAGTCCTTCCAATGAATATTCGCCTTGACCTTTGTCAGCTGAGTAATGTCTCTGCTTTTAAACACACTGTTTAGGTTTGTCATAGCTTTGCTTCCATGAAGCAATTGTCTTCTGATTTCATGGCTGCGGTCACCATCTGCAGTGATTTTGGAGCCCAAGAAGAGGAAGTCTGTCACTACTTCCACCTTTCCCCCTTTATTTGCCATGAAGTAATGGGGGTGGATGCCATGATCTTAGTTTTTTTAATATTTAGTTTTAAGCCAGTTCTTTCACTCTCCTCCTTCACTCTCATCAAGAGGCTCTTTAGTTCCTCTCTGCTTTCTGCCATTAGAGTGGTATCATCTGCATACCTGCCTGCAAGTTAGGAAACCAGGGTTCTATTCCTGGGTCAAGAAGATCCCCTGGAGAGGGAATGACAACCCAAACCAATATTCTGGAGAATTCCATGGACAGAGGAGCCTGGCAGGCTACAGTCTATCGGGTTGCAGAGAATCAGACATGACTGAGCGACTAACACACACACACACGTGCATGCATGCACACACGCACGCACACGTGCGCGCGCACACACACACACACACACACACACATATCTGAGGTTGTTGATGTTTCTCCCATCTATCTTGATTCCAGCTTGTAACTCATCCACTCCAGCATTTCTCATGATGTGCTCAGTGTATAGGTTAAACAAACAGGGTGACAGCAGACAGTTTTGTCGTCCTCCTTTTTCAATCTTGAACCAATCAGTTGTTCCATACAGGGTTCTAACTGTTGCTTCTTGACCCACATACAGGTTTCTCAGGAGATAGGTAGGATAGCCTGGTATTCTCATCTCTTTAAGAGATTTCCACAGTTTGTTATGATCCACACAGTCAAAGGCTTTAGCGTAGTCAATGAAACAAAGGTATATGTTTTTCTGGAATTACCTGGCCTTCTCTATGACTCAGCGAATGTTGGCAATCTGATCTCTGGTTCCTCTGCCTTTCCTAAACCCACCTTGGACATCTGGAAGTTCTTGGTTCATATAATGCTGAAGCTCAGCATGCAAGATTTAAGCATGACCTTACTAGCATTGGAGATGAGTGCAATTGTTCAATGGTTAGCACATTAATTAGTATTACCCTTCTTGGGAACTGGGATGAGGATTGACCTTTTCCAGTCCTGTGGCCACTGCTGGGTCTTCCAGATTTGCTCACATATTGAATGCAACACCTTGATGGCATCATCCTTTAGGATTTTGAATAGCTCTACAGGAATTCCATCGCATCCACTAGCTTTATTTCCTAAGGCCCACTTGACTCCAGAACGTCTGGCTCTGGGTAACTGACTACACCATCGTAGTAATCTACTACATTAAAATCTTTTTTGGACAGCTCTGTATATTCTTTCCA
The DNA here is from genome assembly GCF_001704415.2 of Capra hircus. NCBI lineage: Eukaryota > Metazoa > Chordata > Mammalia > Artiodactyla > Bovidae > Capra > Capra hircus. Next base: position 10,742,094 of record NW_017189517.1, read on the forward strand.
TCTCTTCTTGATCTCTTCGGCATCTATTAGGTCTCTACCATTTCTGTCCTTTATTGTGCCCATCTTTGGGTGAAATGTTCCCTTGATATTTCCAGTTTTCCTGAAGAGATCTCTAGTCTTTCCCCTTCTGTTGTTTTATTCTACTTTTATGCACTGTTCATGGAAGAAAGCCTTCTCCATGCTGTTCTTTGGAACTCTGCCTTTAGTTGGATGTACCTTTCCCTTTCTCCCTTGCATTTCACTTCTCTTGTTTCTTCACGTATTTGTAAACCTCTTCAGATGACCACTTTGCCCTCTTGCTTTTCTTTTTCTTTGGGATGGTTTTGTTCGCTGTCTCCTGTACAATATTATGGACCTCCGTTCATAGTTCTTCAGGCACACTGTTAACTAGATTTAATCCCTTGAATCTATTCATTACCTCCACTGCATATTCATAGGGGATATGATTTAAGTCGTACCTGGCCAGCCTCATGGTTTTCCCTGCTTTAGTTTAAGCCTGAATTTTGCTATGAAAAGCTGATTATCTGAGCCACAGTCAGTTTTTGCTGACTGTATACAGCTTCTCCATCTTCGGCTACAAAGAATGTAATCAATTTGATTTTAGTATTGACCATTTGGTGATGTCTATGTGTAAAGTCATCTCTTGTGTTGTTGAAAAAGAATATGTGCTATGACCAGTAGCAATATTTGCTATTGCCCTGATTCATTTTGTTCTTCAAGGCCAAACTTGCCTGTTACTACAGGTATCTCTTGACTTCCTACTTTTGCATTACAATCCCCAATGCTGAATAGAACATCTCTTTTTTTTTGGTGTTAGTTCTAGGCAATCTTCTAGGTCTTCATAGAACTGATTAATTTCAGCTTCTGGGCATAGACTTGAATTACTGTGATGTTGAATGGCTTGCCTCGGAAACAAATCGAAATCATTCTGTCATTTTTGAGGTTGCACCCAAGTACTGCATGAAATTAAAAGATGCTTACTCCTTGGAAGAAAAGTTATAACCAACCTAGATAGCATATTCAAAAGCAGAGACATTACTTTGCTGACTAAGGTCCGTCTAGTCAAGGCTATGGTTTTTCCAGTAGTCATGTATGGATGTGAGAGTTGGACTGTGAAGAAAGCTGAGCGCCGAAGAATTGATGCTTTTGAACTGTGGTGTTGGAGAAGACTCTTGAGAGTCCCTTGGACTGCAAGGAGATCCAACGAATCCATTCTGAAGGAGATCAGCCCTGGGATTTCTTTGGAAGGAATGATGCTAAAGCTGAAACTCCAGTCCTTTGGCCACCTCATGTGAAGAGTTGACTCATTTGAAAAGACTCTGATGCTGGGAGGGATTGGGGGCAGGAGGAGAAGGGGACGACAGAGGATGAGATGGCTGGATGGCGTCACTGACTCGGTGGATGTGAGTCTGAGTGAACTCTGGGAGATGGTGATGGACAGGGAGGCCTGGCATGCTGCAATTCATGGGGTCACAAAGAGTCGGACACGACTGAGCGACTGAACTGAACTGAACTGCATTTTGGACTCTTTTGTTGATTATGAGGGCTACTCCATTTCTTCTATGGGATTCTTGCCCACAGTACTAGATATAATGATCATCTGAATTAAATTTGCCCTCTCCCATCCATTTTAGCTCACTAATTCCTACTAAAAAGTCGATGTTTATTCTTACCGTCTCCTGCTTGACCAAATCCAATTTACCTTAATTCATGGACCTAACATTCCAGTTTCCTACGCAATACTGTTCTTTGCAGCATTGGATTTTACTTTTATCACTAGACACATCCACAACTGAGTGTCGCTTCCTCTTTGGCTCAGCCGCGTCTTTCTTTCTGGAGCTATTAGTAGCTCTCCTCCACTCTTCTCCAGTAGCATATTGGACACTATCATGTGTAAAATAGCTAGTGGGAAGCTGCTGTATAACACAGGGAGCTCAGGCTGGTGCTCTATGATGACCTAGAGGGGGACTCAAGAGGGAGGCAATCTTCTTATCACTTATTTTTTTTAATTTATTTATTTTTGGTTGTGCTGGGACTTTGTTGCTTCACGAGGGCTTTCTATAGTTGTGGTGAGCAGGAGCTGCTCTCTGGTTGTGGTGCAGGGAATTCTCATTGCAGTGGCTTCTCTTGTGGTGGAGCATGGGCTCAGTAGTTGTGGCGCATGGATTTACTTGCCCTGTGGCATGTGGGATCTTCCCGGACCAAGGATCAAACCTGTGTCCCTTGCATTGGCAGGCAGATTCCTATGCACTGTGCCACCAGGGAAGTCCTAAGAGGGAGGAAATATACGTATAACTATAGCTGATTCACTTTGTTGTACAGCAGAAACTAACACATTGTAAAGCAATTGTACTAATAATAAAATTTTAGAAATAAAGGAAACTATCTAAAAGTGGTTTAAAAACTCCCATTTTATAAACAGAACATATAAACATTGAGGAATAAAATGACAATTTGGCTTGGCAAGTTTAGTATGGTACAACTAAGTTGAAGAAGTAGGTAAAATTATTTCTGCAAAAGATAATTTCTTTTTTTTTAAATTTCCTGTACTTTCTAGGTATGTATGATTAACACAGTACAGTGGCCATCTCTCTCTCAGGGTCCTTCAAGTGGTGAGGATTAAATGAGTTAATATTTCTAAAGCTCTTAGAATATTGCCTAGTATGCAGTAACTGCTATGTAGGTATTTAATAAAATAAGTTTAATTCCGGGTCTCATATAAGCTGAATCATGACTTGACTGTTAAGTCTCTATAAAGCCTAGAAATAAAAAAGGAAATTCTGGTTCTCTTACGGTTCTTCAGGACTTTCCCTGATATCACTGAAACTAATGGTGCTTGCATAATGGAGGTGAGTGCTTCTCATTAACTATAGGAACTCTCATTGGATTCACTTTATTTTTATCCCATTGCTTTTGTCCATTCACTTTCTTTGGTCTAGTGCACCCAAATGGACGATCTAACAAATGTGCTCCACACAAATACCAACAAGGTCGCGGGATTTAAGAAACGAGCGGGGATCCCAGACGTCAGGGCATACAAATTGGGAACGAAAAAACGTGGAAATCACGTGTTTCTTTTTTCTCTTGAATACCGGCCCAAACTCCTCCAGAAAGATGATGCTCCAGTGTCTCCAAAGGATTGGTTCTTTTCAAAATCCGGCGCCAGGTTCCCGGGACCAATGCAGAGGAGAAAAGCGGCCTGCTCCCTGGAAACGCTCCTCCCCTTTGAAGGAAGTTGGCGGGGCGGGGCTCCCACGCATGCTCCGTGCCCGCAGGCCCATTGGCGCCGCTTGTGGGCGCATGCGCAGGACCCAGTGGGTGCCCGGACGCGGAAGACCTGGCTTTGCTGAGGTTCCCGCTTCGGCAGCGTGGGAGGAGTGAAAGGCTGCAGGTTGTAGATATTGGTCTTGGCCCCGAGGGGTTCCCCCAGGCCATTAGAACCCAAGAAAGGAAAAGCAGGCACAGCGGCGGCGGCTGGCCAAACCCCCGACCTGTCTTCCAGGCAGGGAGGGGGTGGCGAGGAGGGGGAGCAGCTCGGATAGCAGGGCTGAGGAGCCTCCGGAACCGGGTCACGGACCATGAAGGGCTGGACCGGCTCCCCAAGCATGGGGAGCTGGAGCCGCCGAGGCCGCCCGGCCGGGCCCTGCCCGACTGTCAGCTCCTCGGTGCTAGTGCTGCCCGGGCAGCTCGGGTATCTGTAGCGCGGCCCCGCTTGAGGTCGTTGGCCGAAAGAGCAGCATGAGCTCCGCTGCTGCCTAGTTTCCACACCCCTCCCTTGTCTTCTCCCTCGTCCTGTCTCCTCTTTCCCAAACCCCGTCCTTCTCTCCCTCGCTCCCGTGCTCCTCTTTTCCCTCCACCCTGCCCTCCTCCTTTCCCTCTACCTCCTCTCCCCTTTCTGTCCCCCTCCTTTACCCTCTTTGTCTTCCTGCTTTTCCTTCTATCCTTTTCCCCTCCCTCTTGCTCTTTTCCCTCTTCCTTCCATCCCTCTTTCCCCCTCTCTCTTCCTTTATTCTGTCACCCACCACCACCACCTCTCCATCCTCCTCCCCTCCCTCACTCTCAGCCTCCCTTCATCATCCTCATCCTCTTTCCCTCCTCCTTCTTTCCAGCTTTTCTCCGCCCCCGCCCCCGCCCCCAAGCCTCCGCCCCTTAGCCCCCGCCCCCAGCTGCCAGTCCCCAGCAGCTCAGTCCTGCAGTGAGAGTCTTGGGAGTCCTTAGCTAAGCACCAGGAGCAGAGCACTGTCCGCGTGCTGCATGCAAGCCTCCGACATGGCTCAGGAGAAAATGGAGCTGGACTTTGAGCCTGACACATCTGATGGGGGCACCCTCAGGAGATCCAACAGCGCTCCCTTGATCCATGGGCTCAGGTGAGGACGGTTGGGGAGGATGGAGTGCAGGGTTCAGGAGCTCCTTGACCCCCTGCAAGCAGTCTTCCTTTCCTCCAGTGAGAGTTGGAGCTCATATGAGTTCACCACGCTGAGGGGGTGGGGACTTGTCTGCTTGACAGTGACTTGGGTCCCAAGGTAGAGTGAAAGTTTGACCCTAAACTCTGGGCAGTGTGGGGAAAATGGGACTCTCTCTACCTGTGGCTCTGTTGGCCCCTCTCAAAGGAACTACAACAGGCTTCTGGCTCTTCTAACAGGTTGCTTGCCCTGCCTAATTTACACCACTGAATGTCAGACTGAAGCCCCTGGAACTAGAATTGCAACTTGACACCTGTCTCTAAGAGCTGCTATTTCTAAGCTTAGTTTAGGAACCCTGGCGTTAACAGAGGTTTACTTCGATAAATCACAGTTTATCTAATAACTTGTAATTAAATGCCACATTCATGTCCTATTAAGTGATTCAGACTTGTCATAATGTTTTCAGATCCTAAAAATGCCTGAAACACATTCCAGTCAATAAAAAAATGAAGGGTGGCATGTAGCTTAGGTAAGTGAAAGTGCAGGTTTTCAAAAACAATAGAAAGAATCGACTCTTGAATTTTAGTGGTAGGTTCTTGTGTTTTCTGCCAGTAAGTCACCAGAGGGTCTATTTTAAGGCGGACTCTTGTGATAGTGAAGGTTAGGTTGGCAGACCTCTTGAGCCTATTACATTTCACTTTTGTAATTAGACAATTCATTTTAAAGCCAATTTGTGAGACCCTGTAGAAATGGAATGACTCCAAAAAGGGGGGATGGGAGTAGAATTAGCCAAAACACTAATCAAGCACAGTGAAGGCAAAGAGAAAGGTAATCCTTGTCTATCAAGCTGATTATGATATCCTTATTTTGGGGAAAAAGCAGACTTACCTTTTGTCTTTTATTATATTTCAACATTGAAGGAATGGTGAAGTGACTCTTTGCTTTCCTAATTGTGTCCTCAGCTCTACATTAATTTTTGATATTATAAAAATAAATTGGTATTTTTTTGAATCTTGTAAGCCGGCAGTTGTTGGGGACTGGGGTGATCCTGTTGACCTGCATTAAGACTGTTGCTGCTTTTTTGCTTCATGATTTAAGTAATTATTTGAAAGTAGCATGATGTGACAGGAGAAAGAGTGAGGTGACCAGGCCTAGTCCCAATTTTCTCCCTAACTGGCTATGATTAGGAATGAGTCACTTAGCCTTTCTGAGTCTCTGTTTTCAAATTTAAAATTTCAGAGAGCTGGATTAGGTGATCTCCACCATCCAGGTGATCTCCACCATCCACCAAGCCCAGTCCAGTTCGGCCTTGAAAATCCTTCTTCACCTCTTGTCCTGGGCATGGCACTCTGCTCAGGACTGCAAGGGTGACCAAAACGCCTCTCCCAAGGGGTTTAAAACACATGCACACTTGCCTTTAATAAAAAGTGAAGTTGGTGTCTCAAGAAGCATCTGGTTTCCCATTGTACTCTTTGGGTGCAAAGAGGGGAATGATAGCATTAGGTTTGTGGAATGAAGAGAGGCTTGTGGAGGGTCTGACATCTGAGATGGCTATTGAAGGATAGGAAGGGTTTTGACAGAGAGTGGTGGGAGGGAGGGCATTTGAGGCAGAAGAGGCAATGTGAGCAAATCTCTAGGTCTGTTGATGTAGTTGAGCAGCAGGGTTACAGAGTAGCACAAGTGTTTAGGGCAACGGGGAGATGTGCTGATAGGGTTCCTACTGGGCACGAGGGCTCCCCAGCTCTACTCACGTGACAGCGCACTTAGGCAGTAACGTTTACAGGTAGATCCTCTGGGGTAAACAGATGAGGTACTGGTGTCTGGTGGTAACTGGTTTGGGGGCGTGAATTCTGACCAGAAGGAACTGGAGGCAACCAGCCTGGAGCTCCGCCCCATACCTCTTCTAGCTGTCCCCCAGCCCAGAGGAGATCAGTATCTCAGCCAGCCTCTCTTCCACAGCACACCACTGGGGACTTTCTGCAGAGGACAGTGAGGAGTTGAGGGGCCATCGAAGACTTCAGTGTTAACCAGAGAACTGGCATTCATACAGCCGAAGGATATCTTATATGAGAAGACATAAATCATTTTATTTTTTACTTTCCAGTGACCTTTCACAGGTTTTTCAACCTTACACGTTTAGAGCTCGGAGGAATAGTACAACTGTCATGAGCCGTCACAACTTGGTAAGTATAGGAGTAAGTATCCTTAGTGGTTGGGATTGGAGGCGACACTTTCAAATGTTGTTTTTTTTGAAGTGGTGTGCTAGACACCACTGCTTATGAAAGAAACAAATGATTTTACCTGTCTTGTTTACTGCTTATGCCGTGGCCATTTTCAATTTTTGGTGCAAAAAGGAAATCTGGTTAAAAATTTTTCTTGACTGTGGGACTTGGTATTTTTAAACACTGTTCATTGTTTTTTGTCACTACTTGCATCATGGTTGTGAGGTAAGAAAGTGTTAGTCGCTCAGTCGTGTCCAGCTCTTTGCAACCCCATGGACTGTAGCCCACCGGGCTCCTCTGTCCATGGAATTTTCCAGGAAGAATACTGGAGTGGGTTGCCATTTCTTTCTCTAGGCAGTCTTCCCAACCCAGGGATCAAACCCTGGTCCCCTGCATTGCAGGAGGATTCTTTACCATCTGAGCCACCAGGGAAGCTCAGGGGTAAGTCAGGATTAACTTCTAATTATATCTGAGAATAGGTCTTTATTTGTCCTAGGATGCAAAAATCATGTATATGGTAGCAGAGTATTTATTTTTGTTGGACAGAGCTATCTATTTAAAGTAAAGACTACTTGAAAATGCTTGTATTTGCATTCCCAGTAGAGGTGCTGATGGTGACTGGTCTATATAGCCAGAGCCATCACGGATCACCTTTTTAGTTGGTCGTGGTGGGAGAAATTATGAAGAGGTTTTTATATAGTAGCCTTTCACATGTGGAGTCCACTTATCCAGTAATTGCAGTGCCCCGGAAGGTATGAAGTGTAAGCAAATAGGCCTCTAAATGGCTGAACCAGATTTCCATAGTCTGTGCACAAAGGTTCATCATTTTATTTATAGGAGAGGCTCTCTGACCTCTGAATCATCTAAAATTTATGCACAATTATAATAAGCTTCGAACTCAGTAGTGTGTGAGAAACAGCAAATCGGAAGAAGTACATTTGGGTTAAAGGTGTATTAGCAGCTGCTAGCAAGGGAGGAGAGGGGAAGACTGAAAAGCAGATAGAGGTTTTTACAAAATTAGTCTGTGGCTTAGTATTAGAGCTGAGAGCCTGTTGATAGACCCTGAGGGTGTCACTGGCATCGAACTGTAAAATAGTTGATATTCCTACAATATCTGGGTCATTAACCTTTTCTGAAATTGTAGTAATACTTACACTTATATGGTATTTTACATGTTACAGAGTACTTTCAGACATTTAATTCTCATAGCAACCCCTATGAAGTAGGCAGGGCAAAAGATGTTTTTCCCAATTAAAAGAGGCAGCAGCTAAGACTCAGCCGATCAAAGTGACTTGCTCCGAATAAGTGGCAGAGCTGGGGTTAGACTAGACATCTTCCAGTGCTATTCTGTTTGGTAAAATCTGTTTAAGAAAGGGACGGGGGATAGAACACTTTTAAGATTTCCAGCTACAGTGTCTACAGATACTTCAAGGGGGAAATGATAGCTCTCTGGAGGTTTGGTTTCCTGCACCTTCTTCCCTGAGGATACTAGAAAATAGAACTACTCGTTTTTGCTGTGTATGTGAAAAATCTTTCTACATGTTCTACAGCTGTGTTCCTGATATCAATAGCATAGCAAAGAAGCGAAAATGATTTTGCCCCTCTGCACTTCACTTGGCTATTTTCTAAGATGTGAAGATTCTTAGCATCTAAGATTCTTAGATGATTCGGGGCTCATCTCACTAATAGCCTTCCTTCTGGCTGTGCTGAAGTGCATGAGTTTGCTGAAGTGCATGAGTTTGCTGAAGGGATGTGTGGATGCACTCTTCTTTATTGATCCCTATGCTCTCTTCACTCTTTCCCCTTCTCCTCTCTGGTTTTCTGGTTTAGGACACCATCCCCAGCACCCTTTGGCTACTTTTTTCATAATATTGATTACACCATATGTATTATGTCACCACAAGCTCTACAGATCTTAATATACTTACCTATGTCCCATCTTGGCTCAGACGGTAAAGCATCTGTCTACAATGTGGGAGACCTGGATTTTTTTTTTTCATATGTACTTTTATTTTATTTTTTATTTATTTTATTTTTTTTTAGTTTTTTATTTTTTTAATTTTAAAATCTTTAATTCTTACATGTGTTCCCAAACATGCACCCCCCTCCCACCTCCCTCCCCATAACATCTCTGTGGGTCATCCCCATGCACCAGCCCCAAGCATGCTGTATCCTGCGTCAGACATAGACTGGCGATTCAGTTCTTACATGATAGTATACATGTTAGAAATTAAAATTGTGGTTTTGACTCAACTGAGAGACCTGGATTTGAGCCCTGGGTTGGGAAGATCCCCTGGCGAAGGAAATGGCCATCCACTCCAGTACTATTTGCCTAGAAAATCCCATGGACAGAGGAGCCTGGTAGGCTACAGCCTATGGGGTCACAAAGAGTCAGACACCACTGAGTGACTTCACTTTCACTTTTTATGTGCCATCTTAACCTGCACAAAGTGAGGTATTGCAGACTGAAATGGAAAGAGGTGCGGTTGGGGGGCTGATGAAAGAGCATGCAGAAGTAGGATCTGATTTGCTGATTAGATAGAAAGGCAGAGGGAAGGTGTACTCAGAGTGACTGATATTTTATTTCTTGATGACCATGTTTCTTCTTGCCTTTATTCCAGATAGGAATTGAGAGGAATTAGACATTTGAAGGGCAAACAGTACATTCTTCCCTGGAGTGTTGGGTTCAAGGAGTGTTGGGTCCAAAGCAATATTCAAAATCTTCTCAAAAATGGCAGTCCTCCTGTCTCACCTCCTTGCACTTTCAGCAGACGACCTGAGCCTTTTCACTTTGCAGAGATGGCAGACACTTCTCTTAGATAACCAGTGACCTTCTTCTCCTGGAAGTCTTGCCCTTCACGTGGGGGACTTTCTGCTAATGGTTGGGAAGTTGTTGGACTCCCCTGGACCTTTGCTCAGTCTGTTGTCTCTGCTCTATCTTGTGTCCTCTGTCCCTTCCTTGCTGGCTCTTTCCCTCCTGCCTTCTCCCAACTCACACATCCCATATCTGGAAAACAAGCCTCTTTCTTCATAGGTCTGTCTTTGCCTTTTTCCCTTCCTCTCTCCGAGTTTTTTCAAAGCTTAATCCACACTCAGTTCAGTTCAGTTCAGTTCAGTCGCTCAGTCGTGTCTGACTCTTTGTGACCCCGTGAATCTCAGCACGCCAGGCCTCCCTGTCCATCACCAACTCCCGGAGTTCACTCAAACTCATGTCCACTGAGTCGGTGATGCCATGCAGCCATCTTATCCTCTGTCGTCCCTTCTCCTCCTGCCCCCAATCCCTCCCAGCATCAGGGTCTTTTCCAATGAGTCAACTCTTCTCATGAGGTGGCCAAAGTATTGGAGTTTCAGCTTTAGCATCAGTCCTTCCAATGGACACCCAGGACTGATCTCCTTTGGAATGGACTGGTTGGATCTCCTTGCAGTGCAAGGGACTCTCAAGAGTCTTCTCCAACACCACAGTTCAAAAGCATCAATTCTTCAGTGCTCAGCTTTCTTTATGGTCCAATTCTCACATCCATGCATGACCACTGGAAAAACCATAGCCTTGACAGATGGACCTTTGTTGGCAAAGTAATGTCTCTGCCTTTTAATATGCTATCTAGGTTGGTCATAACTTTCCTTCCAAGGATTAAGACACTCAACTACCTCTAATTCCTTGCCAACAATTCATCCAGTTTATAATCTCAAGACACTTATCACAACTCCATTCAAAAACCATCCTGTAAAATCCCCCAGCACCCACTTGACCACCAGTGTCAGGGACCTCTTTTCTGGTCCCACTTGAGCTCTTTGCTCTATTTCACACCATTAACTGCCACTTCCTTGAGGTTCTTGGCTTTTTCCTCAGCCCATCCATTGCTCTCATTGCTGGTACCAGACACAGCTCTGCTGTTCTCTGTCCCTCTTCTGGGTCGACTTTCTAGTCCTGTCTCAAATTGACCAGTTGTGTAGGATGTAGACTTACCATCTAAACTGGTGACTTTCTCTGCAGTCAGCTTCTGGCAGTCCTTTGGCTTTCCTGATTATTTTGCTGCCTTTGGGGTTTGTTTTGTTCCCCGATGGACCCGTTCATGCTCTCTGCCCTACTGTCCTGATAGAGTCTTGCCTGCCTTATTTACTGGCCCTGTAGTTTAGCATTTTTTTCAAATGGCCTTATCAAGAGTTCACCAACAAACATGTATTACTTTCGTAATGGAAAAGAAATACTTGTGAAAAGAATTTTACTGGTAAAATTTTTCTCTCTTTCAAGCCTAGGAGAGGAAGAAATAAAAGAAAGGGGTGGGAAATGAAGGGATCTCTTTTGAGGTAAAATCTTATTTCAGTGGATAACTAAAAAATTTTACCTGAATTAGCTTCTGCCTAAAACACTTAGTTTTTTAGTTTATCACTCCTTTATAATACTTGCCACAGTTCAGTTCAGTTCAGTTCAGTCACTCAGTCGTGTCTGACTCTTTGCGACCCCATGAATCGCTGCATGCCAGGCCTCCCTGTCCATCACCAACTCCCGGAGTTCATTAGTATTGTTTAAAGTTTTGATAGGATAGGGGCTCTTGTAGCAGGATAATTGTCGTATTTCGCTTTATAGTATTACAGATTCATTCACCTTTCATCATCCCCCTGCTGTTAAGATGTTAGTATGAATTTTACTTTACATTTCATGATCAGATCATGATGATTTTTGAAGGAACATATTTTGGTACCCAAATCATTTTGTCTTTGTGTTATTAGAAAATGATCTAAAGGAAAGCAACAGTTATCTTTAAAATGCACCTTGCCTCTACATTGATTTTTTTTCCTGAACTAGTAAGCTTTGTGGTGATAGCATTAATGATCAAATTTTAGAATTGACTTAGATCATGCAAGTAAAATCTTATTGCAGTTTTTTAAAGTGTTTCAGTAAACATTAACTGTAAATAAAATATTGTTGTTGTTCAGTTACTGTGTTCAACTCTTTGCAACCCCATGGACAGTAGCACACCAGGCTCCTCTGTCCTCCACTATCTCTCAGAGTTTGTTCAAATTAGACAAAATATTTTATTGGGCTTATTTTCTCGTCTTCCTCCATTGGTGCATTGGTAATAAAAATGAATAGAATCAGGGTTTTTGCTTTCCCCTCATACAGAGTTCCTTATTTTAGTTAAGTGGGGTAATGGCTATTTCTAAGACCTGGAGTCTTTTTTTACATAAATGTACACAGCTCTGCATTCATTTGGGAAAAATGTTAAAGTCAGTGCCTGTCTAGCGACAGATGGTGCTTTGAGGTTGGACACCTGGTGTACTTTCTAAAGACTGAATGTACTGCTTCTCTAGTGCATTAATGTTCAGTGATTTAAAGAGCTCGATTTCTCAGAAGAATATGAGAAATTATCTAGGAAGAGGTTGTACACTGGCACTGACAGCAGACCGCAGCTTTGTGGTTCAAAAAATAGTAAATGTTGACTTTTTCTTTCCAGTTGCTGTCAACCTCACCTAATCGGATTCCTAGCAGCAGACTGCATCAAATCAAAAGGGTAAATTTTACTTACTGGCTCAGATCTGTAATTTTCTGCATTTTGCATTTTGATTTTATCTTCACCTTGCAGAATTAGGTATTAAAAGTGAGTCAGGCTGCCACTCTGGTTAGTTATAGACAGGTTAAAATTCTTCTGAGTGGGCAGATAAAATACAGATGTGGCATGGGTGACAATCTTAGAATGTCAGTCCTGCTGTACTCTGATGATGTCAAATGAAGTAGAAAAGTCCTTTTCGTTTCCTTGGAAATAGAGAACTGTCTGGATAAATATTCTGTTTTCAGCACATGTTTGTCTTTGTAGGAGGAAGGCATGGACATAATGAACAGAGAAACTGCGCACGAAAGGTTAGTGCTTCACAAGAACAGGGTGTGGCCTAAGGTATGTCTTGTTTACAAGCTCTGATGGCTGTTCATTTTTGTCTGTTTTAGAGAAGTGCAAACTGCAATGCAGATAAGCCAGTCATGGGATGAGAGCTTGAGCCTGGTAAAGTTTTCACATATCTGCTTGTTTTTTTTAATTTTCTAGAGCCCACTGTATTATTTATTGGCTTCATTCACTTTTGGCCCTCCTGTTTCCAAATTTGAATTCAACATTTGTTCTCTGCTTTCCCACCAGAATATGAAATTACAACTTTTAGGAGTGTATATCTGTAAAAGCGTAGGTGTGTTTGTGTAGTAAAGAACAGTGATGTGTTGACTTGTGAATTATGAGGAAATAACACTTTCTTTTTACAGAGTGATAGTGATTTTGACAAGCAGGAGAAATTATATTCTCCTAAAAGGATTGACTTCACTCCTGTTTCTCCGGCACCATCACCCACCAGAGGATTTGGAAAGGTAGGTTCACTGATGAGATATTAACTCTCTTTCACACATTGAGCTGATCACTTTCTAAAATGCACAATACACAAACACAAATCACCTAATTTTTGATGAATTCAATGACTGGAAGGAAAATTAATTGAAGTCTATGGTAGTAATTTGAGAAAAAAATCTGTTACTCTATCTATCCATCCATCTGTTCTCTCATAAACATATATGAGAGACAGGTAAGTAGTTCTAAAATGTTTTTGTCATTTTGAGAAGAATCTTTTGAAAACTGGAACACTAGAACTATTTTAATATATGTTTTTTCCTAGCAATGTTTTTCACCATCCTTGCAGATGTTTGTGAGCAGCAGTGGGCTACCACCAAGTCCCGTTCCTAGCCCAAGACGCTTTTCCACGTAAGTAAACCTGCTTTTTCAATGTGGATGAAAGGCTGTTCATTAAATTTGTCTCTCTGGTGAACTTTTTCTTCAGCATTTTATTATGGAAATTTCAAACAGCAAAGCTGAAAGAATTTCACAGTGAGCGTCTATATACCTACCACCTATATATTCAACTGTTAACATTTTACCATATTTAATTTTTGAGACATAGTGCCAGTTGATGTTTAGTTTACATTTCACGCATATGGAAATGTATTCTTTATAGAAGTAAGGAAAAAAATGTTAGGCCAGTCAAAATCCCAAATAACTTATTTATAAGATTTATCTTTAAAAAACGACAACTGTTGTGGATATTTTGTCTTAGGAAATGAGTTTTTAAAAATGGCTTAAAATGCCATGTTATTCCAGATTGTCATATGCCAGGTCAGATCATGTATTGGCATTTCAATTACTCAGCCTACAACACAGATATTGTCCATTTCTCCCTATATGGCTATAAACTGTATTGATTTGCCAAAAGTACTTACTGTTATCCTGTTTGTTCTTTAAAGCAGGAGAAGCCAGAGTCCAATCAAGTGCATTAGGCCCAGTGTTCTTGCTCCTCTTAAAAGAAAAGGTATGCCTCACCCTTCTGCTGTTAAACATAGTCCAGCTTGAATTACAAATTAACAGTTTCTGTCTGAAATTAGTTCAAAGCTTAACTCCTTTTTTCTAAAGAAATAGTGCAATGTTCTTTTCCAATGTATGCTTTAGTGATTCTAAATTCTGGGAATTAGTTTGATACCGTCTGTATTTTTTTTACACTTCATAACTGAGTCTTATTCATGTATTCATATAATCAATACATGTTTGAGAAATTTCGCCTCTCAGCAATCTGAATATAAAAGAGATATGTTGATATGTTGCAGAAGTATGTGTTAATGTCATAGCAAATAAGTCCATACACATACTGTATGCTCAAATATAAGCCACCACCAAATGACAGCTTGCCAAACAGAACAGCCTCCCATTCAAGTCTCTGTAGGGTTTTTGATAATAGAGTGCTCTGTGTGTGTGGTTTATAAGAAATACACTTTCTTTTTTTCTTCTTTTAATTTATGCTTTAATTGAAGTCTAGTTGATTTACAGTGTGTTAATTTCTGCTGTACAGCAAAGTGATTCAGTTATATACACATATATATATATTCTTTTTTATGTTCTTTTCCATTATGGTTTATTCCAGGATATTGAATGTAGTTCTCTGTGCTATACAGTAGGACCTTGTTGTTTATCCATTCTATATGTAATGGTTTGCATCTACCAACCCCAAACTCCCAAGGGGTGCTCTTTTAATTACATTATTTTAAACCACAAAGCACTAAATGAAAATGATCTCACTCAGTGCTAGTTTTAGATGCTTATAGAGGGCACCCAATGGAGTCTATTTAAAGAAAGGCAAAGAAATTTAACACGAGTTTAGTCGTTATTCCTGGGGATATAACAACATGATTGCAAGCGTTGGATGTCATTTTAAATGAAAGTTTTAATGATAATTCTAAAAAAGCAATTTAGTAAGTTTTTTTGTGTGTGTGCAGATCACCTTCAGGGCTAGTAAACAAATCAACTCTTCTAATGTTAGGTAAAGTGATACTTGGGGCTTTGGTGAAAACTTTCCAGTAGTAGTATCATACACAGATTCAAAAGTGCTATATTTCAGACAACTTAAAATTAAAGATGGTGTGCTCTGGGGAACAGATGCTGATACAGTGGCAGGATTTGTATTTAGTGAATAGATTTTACTTTATAAATAAATAGTCTTTTTCCTTAATGCTGCAAGGAATTATTTACGGTCCTAAGAACCTTCTCAGGAGCTATGATGTGAAAGTAAAGCTTAGAAATTAAATCTAGTATTGTTATTAGTATTAATTTTAAATATATTATAGGAAGTTGGTGGAGCTTAATATGGTTGTTCCATTTCAAAGCTATTCCAAAATATACCAGCAGATGGAGGGATTCTTTGCTCAAAAGGGCTAAAGTCTTTTGCTAATGAAGTGTTAAAAGCCTGGCAGCAGCTTTGAAAAGCTGCATATTAAAGCATGGAAAAAAGCAAATGAAAATATAACCTTTCTTGAATTTCAGTAATTTTCAGGATAGCTCCAGAGGAAAGATAATATGAATTAATTAATAATATGGGGGAAAAATGAATGTTGTGTTTGTTCTTCCTTGATCTTTTTCCATCATAAGACTCTTGTAGAGGTTTAAGTTCATGGTTGCTAATTTCCTAATGGAGTATAGATAAGCCCATTAATTAAATTGTCTTTAATGTTTGATTTTAAAGCTCAGATAAAGAGCTTTGAAACCAAGGTGTGTATGTGTTTTAAATCATAGCTTATTTGGAAAGGAGCTTTTTCTGTCTAATTTAGAGTTGTTAGTCTTTGGTCTCCCACGGCAAAATGTTAAGTGTTTTTTCTTCCAGTGTAAAGTGTTTCTATCCGCAGGTCTGAGAAAATCTACAGGATTGAAGTAGCCAGTACAGCATTAATTTTGTGAACTAATTAATAATTGCTTTTAATTACAGATGTGCTTTTAAACTTGTATATTTTCTAATCTTCATTTTCACTAAGTAGCCTAAAGCAATCTTTGATTTGTATGTTCTTTATCCGCCTGCATACTTTAGAGTCCATTTGACTTCATCTCAGGAAATGTTTTGATATTAAAATATATAACATCAAGAGTCTTTACTAATCATCTAGCATAAATTGTTATTCACTGGGAGCTTCAGCTATTAGGGGATACTTTTTTTCTCTTGTGGTTAGTCTTGATTCATTTTGCCTAATGAAGTCAGTGTTTTACTCTTCTATTAAAGAAATTGACTGTGTGGACAGCATGGTATGTACAATAAATGAAAAGGTATTTTTAGGGCTGCTGACTTTTTAGTTGAGCTTATGTGGCAGTGTATTTCTTCTACATTTAAGCACATAGAAAAATAGCTTTCAAGTAACAGCCTGAAGTATTCTGATCTTTGGTCGCACAAAGATCACCCCATTTTAGCAGCAAGCCTGTATCTGTAAAGTCACATTATGGTAGTATCACCTCTTTCTGTTTTAGGTGAAATGGAGACCGAAAGCCAGCCCAAGAGGCTCTTCCAAGGCACCACCAATATGCTGTCTCCGGAGGCTGCACAATTGTCTGATCTCAGTTCATGGTAAAAAATGAAATAAAACCCCAAAGATATGAAGGGATGATGTATTTGAAAAGAACCACAGCAAAAGTATATTGGAGTGATGTAAAATATATTCAACTTTTTATCCATGCTCCCTAGAGGTGAAATCTCCATGGAGGTATAGGCAGTGTAAGAAACTAGATTGTTTGAAAGTCAGTACTACCTTTGGAAGTGTGTGTACCTTTTTGACATCTTCACTTTCCTGCCTAGCTCCTGTTAGGTCAGCCTCTCGATAGTTGCTGTTGATCTCGGAATGTGTCGGTAGCTGGATGGCATGAGAAAGAGTTTCTGGGCTGTCCTGGGTAGTGTGCCTTGATTATAACTGCTCTGCCTGTATTTTGTATTGGATTGCCCAAAAAGTTCATTTGGGTTTTCCCACAAATTGAAACAAAGTTTTTGGCCAAGGCAATATTGTATCCTTTTAACTTAGCAGAGAACACCAGCATTTCTTAAGCAGGTCATTTTCTAAATAGCAACTATCTGTTGATATAAAATCTTTTTTGAATATTTTGGGGTATTCTGTCACAATCCTAAGGTTTCACTTAAATAGTAACATTTCCAGATTACTATGGTCTGTTCACATAACGTCTTTTTTAGCTTGACTCATCTGAGTTTAGAAGTTTAGCTTAAGGCTCTTTAGTGTTTTTATGCAAAGTTAACTTCTTTTCCTATACCCAAAGTTGAGTACTTGGATTCCAACCTGTATTGGGAAGAAGGGGAAGGGATTATAGCAGTGGCCAGGTGATATTTGGAAATCTTTTGAGTACGTTTCCATCAACTTGTGTATATGTGTGTGTGTGCGCACACACATGTGTATGTGTGTTAGTTGCTCAGTCATGTCTGATTCTTTGTGACCCCACGGACTACGGTAGCCCACCAGGCTCCTCTGTCCATGGAATTCTCTAGGTAAGAATACTGGAGTGGGTTGCCATGCACTCCTCTAGGGGATCTTCCCAACCCAGGGATCAAACCCAGGTCTCTTGCATTGCAGGCGGATTCTTTACTGTCTGAGCCACCAGGGAAGCTCCTTTCCATCAACTTGCTGAGTACCTATGTTGTAGATGCAATTGTGTAGAGCCTTTCAGAACTTTTTAATTTGAGTTTTATGGCTAAGGATTTTTAAAAAAGAGCCCCAGAGGGCATTCACTTTAAAAAGAATGATGTCCTCTAAATGGAAGATGTATGTAAGCCACTTATAAGTTATACAGACTGACAATTATTGCTTTCCAATCACTTATTAATTGTTTTGTCTAAGATAACCCCTGCTTCTTGTTCACCAAGAAGTCAAAGATTATTCTGGCTGATTCGACTTATTGATCAGTACTGTTCTAACCTTGAAACACATGCCTTTTAGATTGTTCTAGCTATTTTCAGCCCCACACTCTCTCTTCTCTCTCATCCCTGTCTGTCCTTGGTAGCTTAGTGTGCTAATTTTGGTATAGAGTGCCTTTCCAGGTATGTAGATGATTGCAAAGAGAAAACTTCAAAAGCTTGTTGAGAGGACTAGCAGGTGAAATTCTATACTGAGTGGAAACTGCGTATCACTTTTATGGTAAAGTAGGTTTTAATATAGGCACATGACATTATAAATAGATTTGCTTACCCAGTTACTAACCAAGTAACCAAGTTCATGTTAAAAGATAAGAAAGCATTCACCAAGTTAAAAACATACAGGGTGAGGTGATTTTTTTTTCAATATTGTCATACGGTGACTGTGCTCAATGCCATGAAATAGGTTCACACAAGTAAGGAAGGAAAAGAGAATGTATGTTATTTACCAAGGGTCCTCTCCTTTTGTTCAGATGTTTATTCCTCTGAGTAGCACAATCTAAGCTGTCTATGATGGTGACTGTTGTGAGGCTTCTGTGTTTGTTTGGCTGTACCACAGGGCTTGTATGATTTTAGTTCTCTGACCCGGGGTTGAACCCAGGCTGTAGCAGTGAAGGCCCAGAATTCTAACCACTAGGCTACCATGGAACTCCTGTGAGGCTTCTGTTTCTATTGCTACCACCTCTGTCCTCTGGACGTGTGACTGGCTGTGGGAGTCTTGGGAACATCAGCACTCTTGCTCTGTAAACACAAAAAGTACTGCCTCTGGATGCCTCTTTTCCTTTATTAACTGACTTTGTTAGAATGTCAGAGAATAATGTACCGGCAAAAGGGAGAAGATAAAAAAGAGATAACATAGCAGATCATTCACAGCTAAAGAACAAGGAGTGGAACAGCCAAGAATTGACTGTTCTTAGAATATCCATCTATAGAACTAAGATTTTTAAAGAACAATGCACAATGCTATATTTTATTAATGCCTACCTTTATAACACAAACATAAATAAGTGATAATGATAGTAAAAAAATTTAACTGCAAAGTAAATGGGCATATTTGGGACTAATAAGAATATTAATGAAAACAGACCCAATACAATTTTGCTACAGGGAATAGTAGTAGAAAATTTCTGGTTAATAGACTGTCATAAATTTGGAGTAATCAAATTATCTAAAACAGTAAAAAAAAAAAAGTGTCGCCTCACATTGGAGAGGTTTGCTTTATTCATGGCTACTCATAAAGTGCTAATAAGCCAACATACAGCTCACGCAATTTTTTCAAAGAAATTTAATACTCAAAATTCACAAAACTCAGTGTCAAAGATATTAAGGTGATTAAACTTTTCAAATGGTGTTTTTAGTAAGTTTGTAGCATCTGGACTTCTGAGGATATGAAAGCTGACAATTGCACTAAGACTTCTGGAACACCTTGTATACTGAGATTGCCGACATTTATGTCTATAGTTAAGAGAATTTAAAAATGAGTTATTCATGGTATGTAAAAATCAGGTTCTGCTTTTGCAGAAAATTTTTTATTCCTGTCTCTTAAAAGGAGTTTCATTGATCAGACATATTCTTAGAAATGAGGACAGAGACAGGAACTAACTGCGTTCTTGTTTCTGCTGCCAAGGATAACAATCTACTTGATAACTAAAGGAAACCATTCTTATACATTTTAGGGAAGAAATGGTATCAGATTATTAGTAGGTATTATCTCAACATTTCAGTCATTATAGTTTGTTCCCTGCCCCATTCCACAAAGAAAAGATAGGTTTTAAAACTTTAAAGTTTATATACTAGTAATGATCTGTAGAATTTTACATTTTTGAAGTATAAATTAAATGAGAAGTTTGAGTATGGACCTATATGGTATATTTATTTATTTATTTATTTTTATTTATTTATTTTTTACTTTACAACACTGTATTGGTTTTGCCATACATTGACATGAATCTGCCATGGGTGTACATGAGTTCCCAATCCTGAACCCCCCTCCCACCACCCTCCCCATATGTACTTTTTACTGAAGATTCTGCAGTCTTTGCCGACCAAATCTGGGGAACTTTGCCCACCACAAGGCAAGGATTATGTCATTCTGCATTTAGTCCTTATGAACATCAAAGAGTTTGA
The DNA here is from genome assembly GCF_001704415.2 of Capra hircus. Classification (NCBI taxonomy): domain Eukaryota; kingdom Metazoa; phylum Chordata; class Mammalia; order Artiodactyla; family Bovidae; genus Capra; species Capra hircus. The sequence goes on from NW_017189517.1 coordinate 10,762,102, forward strand.
CTGTACCTCGGAAGTACACCTTTGCATGGTGCTTTGATTCTTTTTGCATGCTGGGGACTCTTGTTCTGCTCTTCATTCTTTTGAGAATAAAACTGTCTGTGGCATGCTGTGTAAAATAAAGGCATTTTCAGAGCTGCTAACCATGTAGTGAAGATTATGTGATACTCTGTTTCTCCTACAAAAAGGAAAACATCTCCCATGAAATTTCTTGCCCAGTGCTTTAGTGTTAACATGACTGCTGACTTACCTCTATGATTTTTTTAAAAAATATTTTTCATTAGATTTATCTTAGTAATTTTTGACAGTATTTTTAATGTTCTATGTGTCATGGCAAGAAAATTTTATCGTGAAAATATGGCATATGCAAAGAATAAGTTTTAATTGTAATTTGATGATAGAAATGTTTACATTATACTTGAAGATTGTTTATGTGAGTAGCTTAGACTTCTGTGCTGATACTTTTTATTTGGGGTGTTTAAAGAGTATTTTTAATTAAAAATGTTTTTTTCCCATTTTACTGAGTATTACTCATATATAGCACTGTATACATACGTTTAAGGTGTACAGTATAATGATGTGGCTTACATACATCATGAAATCATGACCACGGTAGGTTTAGTGAACATCCATCATCTCCTATAGATACAAAATTAAAGAAATAGAAAAAGAAATTTTTCCTTTTGATGAGAGCTCTTAGGATTTGACTCACAACAACTTTTATTTGTAACATACAGCAGTGTTAGTCATCTTTATCATGTACATTACATCCCTATGTGCTAATACTTTTAAACTCCTGTCCCCAAAGTGACAGTGGAAATGATCATATTTAAATGATCTTAAAAATATAGAGGTTATATAGCAAGATAATGCTGGGTCTTCATAACGTAAGCTAGTAGAGACCAGAGAACATATACTATGGACCAGGTTAACCCCCACCAAGGGGTCAGGGGCTGCCGTGTAGTCTTACTTTATGCTAAAATCTGTGCTGGGCTTGATGGGCTATGGCTGATTTCTAACACATTTACCTACCTGCCATTCGTCTCACAGAATCCAGTTTACTGACTGGTCAAGGTTCAGAGTGGTTCAGCCAGATGGATAGTAGCATGAGTCACACTGGACAACCCAGTTTTGTTGTTACTTTATCATTGAATGCTTTGATGATTCCCTTAACTTTTTCACTTTCTTCCTTAGCTTTTCCCCTTTCTCCCTTAGCTTTTTTAGACAGAGAGCACTACTTTAACAGTCATAAATATTTTTGGTGGTATGGTTCAAATGGTGTCTCAATTTGTATAGTCAGTGGCTGGAATGAATTAGTTTACTTTTGTTTCACGTATTCTTATATCCAATTTGAATTATTTAGGTCCTTTGCTTTCCTGCCGTTGTTTGGCTTTGGGCCATTAGTCTAAGGCTCATTAGCACCTCCACCAGAGCTTAAACTGGGGAATAAAAAGAGAAATTTAAATTGGACCATACATTTTGCTTCTGAAGGCCTAGTAGAAGGTTTAACAGCAGACACTGAAAATCACTTTTGTACAGTGATCTCTCTGTGGCTTGCAAAATCACATAAGCCTTGCTTGTGAATATATTAATAATGTGTAACCTGTGACCTATAGTCACTGCTTCTAGGACCATGTATAGTAGTGCCAGGTTACTTAGAAGAGAAACTGGATTTTAGTTTAGTGAAAATATCTGGTTAAAGGTTTACCAGGCTCTGAATCTAAGTTGCACTATAGACAAAATGCAAGTATGCTATTCTTTGTCAATGAAACAAAATTATATATGTTTATACTTAATACCAGAGAAGAAATTCCTAAAAATAATATATGAAGTGAAATGTTCAGACTCTTTTTTTTTTTTGTAAACGTCCCCGTTACCTTATTTATTTAAGGTAATCAACAGTGTCAGAAGACCAGATTTCACAGCATGAGTCATGTTCTGTGTTTTTGAATGAATACAGATTCACCAGGCAAGCAGGTTTTATTGCAAATGGAATCTTTTAACCCAGGGCACACCATCAGTCTGCTTAGAATAAGAAAGTATTTATATTCAGATTATCTGCTTGGTGGCCAAATGTTAATCCAAGCCTGTTTCTTCCTGCCAACTAGCAGAGAGCGTGTCCTTCGGCTTCCCAGCCAATATGTGCTTTAGGAAAGTAAATTCATTTTAATATTAGTCTAGGCAAAATGCTGCAGGAGGAAAAATCACATATGTTCCAAAGGCAAATATAAAGGTCTTTTGATTTTCCAATGTCTTAGATTATCTGTGCAACTTTTTTCAGTACTTTGAATAATTTCATATTTTAGACCCGTTTTGCCGTTTGGTTGAAAAAAATGCTAGAGCCAGCTAAATTTTCCAAACTTATTACTTAAAAGTGGTATTATTAATGATGCATTTGACAGCAGTAAGCATAGAGTAGGAGGACTGTGGAATATACTGTTTCCATTTTTATTTTTACTTTTCCAAAGGCTATTTGTATTCTGTTTCCACCTGAAAACAATCCACAAGCAATAGAAAAAAAGGCCATTTTGAAGGAAACTAGAAGAGTAGAGAAACTGGGTTAGGGAAAGTTACATTTTATTAAGGGTGGTACAGAGCCCAGAAACTTCCAAATGAACCATAGGTTATTTAACAATGGAAATATATTAATTTGGAAATTTATAGAAACATTACTATTAAGGTCATAATGCTTAGTCTCAGAGCAATTAGATCAGGATGGGCTTTTGCAAAGGAGCTAGTGATCAAACTTAAACCAGAATCCATACTTGCTGATTCACAATTCCTTCTCCAATCCTTTGCTTTGTTTCCTTTTCAAAAGTGAAAAAGTATGGAAATTCCCTGGTGGTCAAGAGGTTAGGACTGTGCTCTCACTGCCAAGGGCCTGGGTTCAGTTCCTGGTCAGGGAACTAAGATCCCACAAGCCTCGTGGCAGGGGCAAAAGTTAAAAAAGTAAAAAGAATGTCTGTGTAGATCCTAAAACTGCCTGACTCCCTCGCCAGCTTTCTCTCATCATGTTCTTGCTCTTTGTGCTGTAGCAACAGTATCCTGCTTTTGGCTCCTAGGCATACCCATGCTTCTTCCCCAACTTTACCCAGTTAATGCCTACTCATCTTTCAGATGACTGCTCAAATTTCACTTTGAGGGAGCCTCATTTCTCCGTATTCCTCCCAATTAGATCTGGTCACCCATGTTATATACTCTAGGAACCCCTTGCATCTTTTCCTGCTTTGATCACAAATTCGAATTATATATTTATTAGTATGGTTATTTGAGTGTGCGTCTCCTGTACTATACTATAAATTAGTGCAGGCAGGGATCATGTGTGTCTTATATCCCTTTGTATTTCTAATATCTAGCATACATTCTGCACTTGGCAGGTACTCAGTAAATATTAGAAGAAGTGAAATGAGTGAATTCAGGCCAAATCTAGAGCATAGAGATTACATGTTGGATTGATAGGAGTCACAGCTAGGAGGGCAGCCTGAGGTCAGATTGTGAGGGCTGTGAATTGTGGCTGCTAAAGTCTGAAGCTGGATTCATGACGCAGGTGAGCTTGATTGTTGGGACACATGGTCACCTGGACCGGATGGGTCAGGTATCCCCAGACTGGGTTCTGGAGGCTCTTGATGCCCAGATCAGGAGTCTTAGTGGAAGGAGAGGAGCAGAAGCCAGTTATCAGGATTAAAGGGGCAAATAGTCTGTAAGGGTACTGAGACCATGGATCTAGAGCATTCCATGTAAATGCTTGACTGGATGGTAACTGAAGGAATTAAAGAAAGGAGCCTTTTAGGAATAGGAGGGAGACGTTTGCATTTTGAAAGCGAGAGGAAAGGAAATAGTCTAAGAAACTCATAAAATCAGAAGAACATAAAAGGCAAATGATGGAGGAGAGTAGGAAAAAAAAATGTGTCTTTGAATCTAGGACCTCTTGGGAGTGGGGAAGTGACAAAATCCAGAGCAGTTGAAAGATGGTTCGGGAATGGAGGGACAGTGAAGCAGTATACTTGCTAGAATACTTCCAACAGTCCAGGGTACCTCCAAGAGTAACCATTCCTGTTACTCGAAGGCTGATAGAAAGGTAAGAATATTAATATAAAGATAAAAATAATTTTAAAAAGAAATACAAGGGTAGAAATCTCTTGAACTGAAGGTAGGGGAACTCCCTCACCGAAACCATGACACATCCAGAGGAACACTTACTGGTACATCGGACCTTCCAGTGCCTCCAGGAGAGCACCCAGACAGTAAAGAGCCTTGAGTGTCTGACTCGGGCTGTGACGTTGTCCTCTCTCAGGTATCTGAACATAGGACATTCTGTAGTTTTGCTGTTGCTTTTATGCTTTTTATGATTTACCAGTGCTGTACTGACCCATGAGTTCTTGAAACCATGTCGTTGCATGTTGTTTGCCTTTACCCTGATAGATGCATCTGCTTATAATTCTTTTTGCTTTGTCCTCAGTTCAGATATTTTGGATGGCAGTAATAGCGGCAGTGGCTTGTCCTCAGAATCGCTGGCTAAAGGCAGCACAACCGCAGACGCTCCAGTAGCATGCTCCAATTCATGCTCTCCGTTCATCTTGATGGATGATCTCTCACCCAAGTGACTTACCCATTTCTGATTCAGTGTTCTAACTGCTGTTTCCTGCATAATATATTCAGGGAGGAACGCAGAGAACTTTGATCCATAATGAGGATTAAAGTGTTACTGATCTAAACCACTTTGATGCCGTTATGTTTTGGCACTACTTTTCTCTAAAGTTTGATTTTACAAGTGTAGTAACCTTACTTATGTTTCTTTACGCTGATCTCATTTTGAGCTAGTAATGAAATCTCAAATACTCATTTTTGATTGCTTAGAGTGTATATATATATATATATATATATAAAATTTCTCAGTGCTTCAACGATCACCTATTTTAGAGTCTATAGTTTAAGGAAAGCACTAATATGTATTTTCGATAATGGTTCTTTTCCCCAGCAGTGACATGACAGCTGGAGTTGATCAGAAATTCTCTTGCTTGAGAGATTTTTGTTGTTGTTGTTCTCTTTGACTACATAAGTCTCAAATCTCTTTACCTCACAATATTAGATTAATTGCTTTTGATGATATTAAATTTTTATTTTTCTGCATCAGCTTAAAGTACATTATTTTGTTTCCCTTTCCTGTTTGACCCGCTTCCTTGCCATTTCTCACAGAGGGGAAAAACATGTCGTTGCTCTCATTACTATCCATATCGCTTCTTTGCTATTGGAGTATAGGATGTGAGGATTGATTATAGTGCTGAGAATGTAAACAGACTTACAGGATGCTGGATTTAGTCACCACAGCTTCTTATGACTTATCTACCCCAGTTGATATTGTTATCCTCAAACCTGTTGCCCTAAGGAATATATAAAATATTGTTAATGTTTCTAGGTGGTGTTTTCAAGGAGAAGAAATTCCTGCCTTGACCAGATGTGTGGAGCACCTACAAATGAATGAATAATGTTATTTACATACAAACCACTATGTAGAAAAGCATACATGGAGCTTGACAGCTTGTCTCTGGTGGTGTAAGGAGGCCTGAAGGGCCTTGGCGTTCAATGTTGTGCTGTTATAAGCTATTTATCGTAAGGTAGGCTAGAAAAGGGGCTTTATGTGTCTGATTGCTACATATTGATTCTATTGCTGCTTCTTTCTGACTACTTTTTTGTCATTAGAGTCGTTTGTTTTTGTCGTGTGGTGAGTGGTCCTGTTGACTGTATTTTGATTGTTGTGTTGCCACCAGAATCCGAATCCAGTTTAATAAAAGGTCAAGGAAGCTTTTAGGAGCTACCAAAGTCAGTGTCATTGTGCATTCTGTTTTTAAGAAGCTGTTTGAGCTGTCAACAGTGTACATGATAGTAAATGTGCAGTACCATAAGTTATTTAACGTTTAAAAGAGGAAAATCACGATAGAGCTGTTTTAAAAACCTGAGTGTAATCTATTGCTGTTTTATTTATTATTTAAAACTGTGCAAAATGTCTGTAGATTTCTTACAGTGTTCAGACATCGTGGTTGGGTTGTCGGTATTTGACATGCAAATTTGCCTGCTAGGACCATAATATTCCATTTTTAAATGAATGTAAGAAATGAAAACTACTGCATTTGTGTCTTTTGAAGGCAAAGATCCTTGAATTTTAAAGGAAGATGATGTACTTTGAGGGTGCTCACAGACTAATAATACCGTAGGGCTCGAAGGGAAGCCTGTTCTCTCTGAATTATAAGAAACCATCACTTAGCTTGCAGTAAGTAATTCTGTTACAGCATCAGCTGTGTTGTTTATTTTAAATTGTGATAACCACCATCATGGCCATTAATGGCTTTATCTCTCATATTGGCTTTCACCTGTGCAAAATCCATAATCCTTCAAACTTAACATGAATGTATGTATTATGAAGATTGTTCTCTAGGATGCCATTTTAAAGAAAAATTACTTCAATGGTATGCAGTATGTTTATTCTGTTTATGAAAGAACCATGTTAAGAGTTTCTGCCTATATAATACTGAGAGATGGTTTTCTCCTATAGGATATTTATCCACCTTCTCTCTACTGTCTTCTTTGCCTTAAGGGACACTTTTAGCCATCATTTTTGGGCTCTAATTTAGGACTCTTGAGACGTAACCTTTAGAATGTAATGATATTTAAATTTGTTTCTGAAATTCTGTGGTGGGGTAGACTTGGGATAGGAAAATGAAATTAATTGTTCCACTGGTTTGAGAACTAGGAAGCAAGATGATTCACTTTACTATTTAAGCCAAGGTTCATTTTTATCATTTAAAGTGACTAGAAAGTTAAGTTTCTGCAGGGGTTGTTTTGGAATAAATAAAAGATAGAGATGCTAGCCTTCAGATGAGCTTTGGTGACAGTACTTTATTTTTATATATAGTCTAATATTTGGAAAGTCATCATTGTTATAAAGTAAAATTCTCTCTTCCTATTCTAATACTATATCATGTTTCAAGCTTCTATTTGAAAACAAGTATAAGAGATGACATGATAAGAAAATTTAATAGATGCTCTTTTTGCTTGATTGACTTATATAATCACTGTGTTTCATGATAACTGCTTTTGGAATAATAATAAGTTTTGTGAAATGCTGACCTTGTGTATATCTTAGAATGCAAAATTAATAAATTGTGTACACATGCATAAAATTCTGTAAAATTTTTAGCCTATTTATTTTATTCTTACTATTCTCTGCCTCCATATCCCAATATTGCGTTCTCTGTGTGTGATTGCAGAGAAATTTTTAATAAAAGGATATCAAGAATACAAAAGAACTAATAGCTGTTTTGAAATTTGGGCTGTTTCCCAAAACAAAGAGAAACCTCTCCACATAATCTGTCAAATTTTCAAGAGCATTTTGTAGAATTTGACAATTTAGAAGGCTCTTGCCAAGGCCACACATATTTCTTACTTGTTTTGGATTTATTTTATCTTATGTTTTTTTTACATATTCATAAGACTCTGCATTGTTTTTGGAACAAGACTGGGGGTGGGAAGACAGGCGAAAAAATAAAAGCCTTTCATGCATGACTCGGGTTTTAAACACTCAATTTTCTTTTCAGTATTTAAAAAATATTAATATATAAAATATTTTATTTCACAGTTAGAGAAAAGCTGCAAGAGTATCCCAAAGAACTCCCATATATTTTTCATCCAGATTGCTTGGTTGTTGATATTTAACCACATTAGTTTTTATTCCTCACACTTTATGTATGTGTGTGTGTCATACATTTTTTTCTGAACCATTTGAGAATATTATAGACAGGATACCCCATTACTCTTAAGTGCTTCAGTGTAAATTTCCTGAAGATGAGGACATTCTATGTAATCACATTGTACTTTCAAAATCATGGCATTAACCTTGATACAAAACTATCCCACTTAGTGTATAGACCCTGTTCATATTTTGCCTTTGGGCCCAGTAAGGCTCTCTTAGCGAGGAAAAAAGTTTTCTTCTGGCCTAGGATTCAACCGAGGGTTATGTGTTACACTTGGTCATTATGTGTCTTTAGTCTCCCTCAATCTGTAAGTCCCCCAGTCTTTCCTTGTCTTTTGTGATCCTTATAGTTTTGAGAAGTACTGGCCAGTTATTTTGAAAAATGTCCTTCAATTTAGGTTTGATATTCCCTCATTATTAAATTCAGGTTTATGCATTTTGGGCAGAAACAACCACAGAAGTGGTGGTGTGTTCTCAATAGATCATTGCAGGAGGCCCATGGTGTCGCTTTGTCCTGTTACTGGTCAATCCTTTGGTGAAGGAGATATCTGCTGTATTTCTCCACTGTACAGTTAGCATTTTCCTTTTGAAATTTGTAAAATATTTTGTGTGGAGGTACTTTGAGACTATATACATATACAATTTTGTCATCAGACTTCCCCCCACTAGTTTCAGTATCCAGTGATCTTTCTTGTGTGCTAGTGTTATGATCACTACCCAGTGGTGACTCTAATTCCATTATTCCTTCTACACTTAGTTGGCATTTCTAATCTAAAGGAGAACTTTCCCTTCTCCACCATTTATTTGATCTTTGTGGACTTACCTTTTAGTCAGTGGGTTTTTATTCATAACCATGATTATTTTGATATTCACATATCAGATTTGGACAGTGAGAGTCCTTCCAAGCTGGCTACTATGTCCTTTTGGCAATCCCTATCATTTGAGGGGCAGCATTTCACTTTCCAGCGTAAGATGTCCCAAATTTATACTTGTCCCTGCCTTGAGATTAGCCATTTCTCTAAGGAGCCTTGATTCCTTTTAATAGAGGATGGTATTTGGTACAATTACCAAAGTATAGGCACTAGGTATAATCACTACTTCTTGGATGTTATGGTTTAAAGACCCTCTCTGGAGTTCCCTGTGGCCTAGTGGTTAGGATTCCATGCTTTCACTGCCATGGCCTGGGTTCAGTTCTTAATGGGGGAACTGAAATCTGCAAGCTGTGCGACATGGCCAAAAAATAATATAAATAAATAAAGGTCCTCCCTACAAAGGGAATCCCAGGTGGTGCTAGTGGTAAAGAATATTTCTGCCAATGCGGGAGATGCAGGAGACAACAGGTTCAATCCCTGGGTCGGGAAGATCCCCTGGAGGAGGAAATAGCAACCCACTCCAGTATTTTTCCCTTGAGAATCCCATGGACAGAGGAGCCCAGCAGACTAAAGTCCATGGGGTCTGAGAGCACTGAGCACTCACACATGCAATACAGAGAAAAGAATGCATGTGTATTTATATATACACACATATGGGTATTTGATCATCTACTAAAGGTCACAAGTTCAAACTAGCATCTCAGATTCCAGTTCAGCACTACCGGGTTCATTCCAGTGTCCGTCCTATCCATATTTGTAACTGTTCTCAAATAGTGACAAGCCTGTTTCCTCTTATCCTCAATTTAATTGCTCATTTCTTTGTATGTAACCAATTTCTGACCCTGCCACCCTAATGCCCCCTCAGCCCTGCCAGCCCTGGCTGCCTCTATGGGAGAAAGGGAAGAGAATTCTAAATACTCAAGTTTTAAATATCCCTTTCTCACACCCACGCCAAGCATTGTTCCCTAGCTCCCCTTCCTCTGCGTTTACCTGTTCACAGCTCATGGATTTTTTTTTTATGTTCATCAATTTAATAAGTATTTATTGAACCCTGTGGTGGGAACTGTAAATGCAGATTAAGTCAGTATTGAAGATGACCAGGCTAGTGGAATTAAACAGAAGTACACTAATGTACACAGTCTGGATGGGAGGGGAGTTTGGGGGAGAATGGACAGATATGTGTATATGTGTGGCTGAATCTGAATCCTTTCGCTGTTCACCTGAAACTGTCACAACATTGTTAATTGGCTATACCCCAATACAAAATAAAAAGTTTAAAGAAAAAAGAAGAAAACCTAACAGCAACAAAAAAAGTACACTGACCACTAAAAGCACTGATTCAAGTGTGTTGGGGAGTACAAAGGAAGTAAAAAGTGTGTTGGGAGCATAACCTGGTCTGGGCTTTCTGGTTGCTTCCCAGGAGAGGTAACACTGAAGCTGAATCGAAGAACAAACCTAAGGTGGAGGGAGAAGTGAGAGGAAAATAGGCAGGAAGAGACCAAGGCACACTCACAGTCATATGGGTCATTTGCTAACATGAGAAATGGGGGTGGAGAGAAAAACGGGCATCTCTTGTCTTTTAGGATTTGGGAATCTTTAGCTTATGTAGCGGAGAAGGCAATGGCACCCTACTCCAGTACTCTTGCCTGGAAAATCCCATGGACGGGGCAGCCTGGTAGGCTGCAGTCCACGGGGTCGCACAGAGTCAGACATGACTGAAACGACTTAGCAGCAGCAGCTTATGTAGGGGGAAGCTACGAAAGTGAAAGTGTTAGTCACACAGTCATGTCTGACTTTGCAAACCCATGGACTGTAGCCCGCAAAGCTCCTCTGTCCATGGAATTCTCCAGGCAAGAGTACTGGACTGGGTAGCCATTCGTTTCTCCAGAGGATCTTCCCAACCCAAGGATCAAATCTGGGTCTCCAGCATTGCAGGCAGATTCTTTACCATCTGAGCCATCAGGAAAGCCCTAGTGTAGACATAAGAAGGGAGATTTATGGAGAAGAGGGTTGGTTAAGGACAAAATCCTGACAAGCATCAACATTTAAGGGGCAGGTTGAAGGAAAGCTGGGGTGGCAAGAGGGGTAGGAGCAAACACTGGAGAAACTAGCTAATGCTCTCAGCAAAGCTAAGGAGGGAGTCATCTCCAGAGTCACTGAAGATGAGGATGGAAAACTTCCCATTGGATCTGATAATTAGAAGGTCCCCTAGAGACTTTCATGAGTGTACTTTTCACGAGGTGAATGGAACAAAACTTGGATTGCAGTGGCTTGAGTATATGGGGGTTTAGAAAATGGAGATGAACAATATAGTCTGTGCCCAAATTTTCTAACTTCCTCTTTCTTTTCTTTCCCCATCCATGCTCAATTGCAATACAAAATTGTTCCCATTTGTTCCCTTGTATATATACAAAGAAGGCAATGGCACCCCACTCCAGTATTCTTGCCTGGAGAATCCCGTGGGTGGAGGAGCCTGGTGGGCTGCAGTCCATGGGGTTGCGAAGGGTTGGACACGACTGAGTGACTTCACTTTCACTTTTCACTTTCATGTATTGGAGAAGGACATGGCAACCCACTCCAGTGTTCTTGCCTGGAGAATCCCGGGGATGGCGGAGCCTGGTGGGCTGCCGTCTATGGGGTCACACAGAGTCGGACATGGCTGAAGCGACTTAGCAGCAGCAGCAGCATACTCAGAGCTGTATCTAAAACATAATAGTCACTCAATAAAATTTTGTTGCATGATAACCACCCCCCCAACCTCTAACCCACAGAGGGAGCTGTAAGAAAATCACTTCAACCTATAGAGAAAGAAAGTCATAGGAGTGGGGGTAAGGGGAAGGGTTAACCTATAGAAAGAGCCAGAAGAAACTCCTAAGGCAATTAACCACACACTCTCACCTCTAGGAGGAGCATCAAGCTTCTTGTCTTCCAGGCATTCCCAAGGAAAACTTGTATGAGGAATCTTCATCAAGGAGTACTCTGCTTAGGTAATAATTATTCATATATACCTAATATAGACCTTCTGTTTGTGGCATGTGATACCAACTTTCCATTTATAAAAGCAAAGTGAAGATTTCACTTAAACTTAGCAAATAATATTTTTAAAGACATGTATTTTAAAGATAAATATAACAAAGAAAAAGTGAGTTCACTTAAAGAAACATCAAAGTAAAATCATAAATCAGAACTTAGATCCAGGAATGGATTGGGTCACAGTGATGTGTGGAATTGTTGGTATGAAGAGGTTAAACTCTATTGAATCTGTGGGAGGGGTGCTTCTTTGGAGCCTCTTCTGGGATTCTGATTCTGCTCACTCTTCTGTGAAGTGTGGAAAGAGAAGTCGGGCACGTCTGTAGCTTCTGAGAAGTTACCTCCCTCTCACCTTGGTCTCTTCTTGCCTGTCTATTTCTGTCTCACTTCTCTCTCCACCCTAAGGGGAACTTAGTTGGGGTTCTGGGAGAAGAAACCTAAAGAGTGCTTGAGGCCTGAGTTCCTAGGTCCTGGTTTGCTTGGAATTGAGGGGTTTTCTGGGGGCTTTCAGTGCTAAGGCAAGGAAAATCCTGGGCAAACTGGGACCAACTGGTCGCCCTAAATGGTTTCTTGCCTGGCCTCGATGTGGTTTTCCTTCAGTTTGTTTCCTTAATGATCTCTTCTGACTGAAGTAGAGGTGAGTGCTCCAAAGCTAAAATCAGAATGTTGCCCTCAGAGAAAGAAGCTTCTAGACTGGGTCACTGAGGTCTACTTGCTTTGGGCAAAAAGAAGTTTTGGTGTAATCCTTTTGGTGACTACACTGAAGTTTGAGGTGAAAGACGGAGCTAGTAAAGTGTTTATTTGTCTGAGTCTATTCTTCAGGCATTTATCTCCCTCTGGAACCTATGGGGTTGGATTGAGAGGAGGGGGGAACTGTGGCTGTTGTAAGTAGTGGGTCAAGAATTCTACAATTTATAATCCTGATGTTGTATATTTCCTCCTCTAAGACAAAATTAACACTTCATAATAGCGTTTTAAATTATTTTCTTTTTTAAGAAGTGTCTTTCTTCATTCATTTAAAAATTATAAATTATGAGAGGAAAAGTTCATTATAAACAGTTTAAACCTTATAGAGGTATGTGAAGTAAATAAATGCCTCCCCCCAGCCTTTTCACTTATAGTTTGATTTGTATGCCTAATTACCTGTTTCTATATATATGTGAACACGCTTATAACATACATGTGCATATTTTATAACTTTTTATTGAAGCATAACATACGTAGAAAAAAGTGTTCAGCTTGATGAATTATTACAACTGGATGGTTTGTGGAATGTTCTGGCATGTTCTGTGTGACCTGGGTGATGGTTACATGGTTTTATTTGTGATCATTCATAGAGGGCAAGTGGCTAGAAGTGGGCATTCAGGGCACTTCAAGTGTTCTGGAATGTTCTGTGTGATCTAGGTGATGGCTATATGGGTTTATTCAGTTGTAGTAACTTATAAGGGGGTGAATGGCTAGATACAGACATTAGAGAGTGCTTCAGAATGTCTTGAATTTTCTGTGTTGACCAGGATGATGATTTATGGGTTCATTTTTAGCAATTGTGTAGTATTCCCATATAAGAACATTCCATAATTTATTTAATTAACCTTTAATTGATGGTCATTTAAGTTCTTTATAATTTATTAGTATACACAAATAATACTATTTTTGTTTCTACAAGTATTTCTGCAGAAGAGAGTCTTAGAAGTGATAAATTATTGAGTCAAAGGGTATGTGCATTTGTTTATTATGTTCCTTTTGAAGAGATAATACATTTATTTGTTTAAAAATTATACAGGTACAAAAGGGTGGACGATGAAAAGTCTCTTTCCTGTCTTCATCCCCCAGCCACCATAGCTCCTCTTCCCCATAGCAACTGTGTTTTTATTTTCTTGTTCATCCTTATAGGGAAAGTTTGCATATATGCAAACAAATTAATCAATATATTCCTTTTTTCCAAAAATTTGCATATATAATAGCATATTTGTATGAGCTATTACTGTGTAATCTCCCCTTCCTTCCCCCTGAAACCTTAGTGACTTAAAATAGTTCATTTATTCTCATGAGTCTACGGGTAAGCTGAGTGGTTCTGCTGTTCAGGACCAGACTCAGTAGATCAAAAAGAAATTACTGAGACAACTTGGGAAGTTTGAATATGGACTGTGAATTAAATAATATTATTTTACAAATTTTTTCAATCAAGGGTTCAAAATTCAGGGTCAGAATTCATGCAAATTCATTTAGTTGTCATGTTTCTTTAGTTTTCTTTAGAATAGCTCCCCTACTTTTTTCATCTTTTTTTAAATATAAATTCATTTATTTCAATTGGAGGCTAATATTCATTTCAGAGAGTCTGGGCCAGTTGTCTTGTATAAGGTCTTGTATTTGGATTTGTCAGATTGTCTCCTCATGATTATATTCAGTTAAACATTAGATTAGTTAAACCTTTTTGGCAGGAATACCACAGGTGATTCTCATTACATCACATCAGGAGGTACATGACGTCAGTTGTCCCATTCAGTTCAGTTCAGTTCAGTCGCTCAGTGATGTCCGACTCTTTGCGACCCCATGAATCGCAGCACGCCAGGCCTCCCTGTCCATCACCAACTCCCAGAGTTCACTCAGATTCACGTCCATCGAGTCAGTGATGCCATCCAGCCATCTCATCCTCTGTCGTCCTCTTCTCCTCCTGCCCCAAATCCCTCCCAGCATCAGGGTCTTTTCCAATGAGTCAACTCTTCGCATGAGGTGGCCAAAGTACTGGAGTTTCAGCTTTAGCATCATTCCTTCCAAAGAAATCCCAGGGCTGATCTCCTTCAGAATGGACTGGTTGGATCTCCTTGCAGTCCAAGGGACTCTCAAGAGTCTTCTCCAACACCACAGTTCAAAAGCATCAATCCTTCGGTGCTCAGCCTTCTTCACAGTCCAACTCTCACATCCATACATGACCACTGGAAAAACCATAGCCTTGACTAGATGGACCTTAGTCAGCAAAGTAATGTCTCTGCTTTTGAATATGCTATCTAGGTTGGTCATAACTTTTCTTCCGAGGAGTAAGCGTCTTTTAATTTCATGGCTGCAGTCACCATCTGCAGCAATTTTGGAGCCCCCCAAAATAAAATCTGCCACTGTTTCTACTGTTTCCTCATCTATTTCCCATGAAGTGATGGGACCGGATGCCATGATCTTCGTTTTCTGAATGTTGAGCTTTAAGCCAACTTTTTCACTCTCCTCTCTCACTTTCATCAAGAGGCTTTTTAGCGCCTCTTCACTTTCTGCCATAAGGGTGGTGTCATCTGCATATCTGAGGTTATTGATCTTTCTCCTGGCAATCTTGATTCCAGCTTGTGTTTCTTCCAGTCCAGCGTTTCTCATGATGTACTCTGCATATAAGTTAAATAAGCAGGGTGACAATATACGGCCTTGACGTACTCCTTTTCCTATTTGGAACCAGTCTGTTGTCTCATTGGTGATGCCAAATTTGATCACTCAGTCAAGGTAGTGTTCTCCAGATTTGTCCACTATAAAAGTACATTTCCCCCTTTGTAATTAATGCTAAATTAGTATTTTAAAAGTAGATGTGACCATGTACATGTCCTGTTCCCCAACAACTTTCACCCAGTAGTTTCAACATTCATTAGTGATACCTACCTGGGTCAGTTTTTAAGATGGTGGCTGCAAAATATTTTACTAATTCTGACATTCCTTCCATATTTATTAGCTAGCATTCTTCTGTAAAGAAACCTGCCCCCTTTTTTGCATATCAATGTGTTATAACCCATTACCTTTATTTTACTATACTGTTGCATGAACAGACAGATCATTGGAACGAAGCAAAAAGTCCAGAAATAGACCCAAGTATATATGAAATTTTAACATATAGTAAAGCCTTACATTGTACACTGGAATAAACTCCAAATGGATCTAAATGTAAGAGATGAAACCATGTAAGTACTGTAAGAAAACATGGATGAATTCCTTTATGATTTTCTCCTGGATGTGGAGAAAGTCTTTCTAAGAATGACTCCAAATCCAGATACAATGAAAAAGATGGATAATTTCAACTACAAAAAATAGAAACCTGTTGCATGGGGGAAAAACACATGGTCAAAAGAAACATGACAAAACTGGGAGAAATACTTATTTAAAGGGCTAATATCCCAAAAATAGATATAATGAAGTCTTAAATTCCATAGGGATGGAACAGCTAAAAATCACAAGAGGAAAATGGGCAAAAATATGAAGACACAGTTCATAGAAGAAAATAAACAAATGACCCTTAAATATATGAAAAGATATTCAACTTCATACACAGTAAAGTGAAAGTGAAAGTTACTCAGTCGGGACTCTTTGTAACCCCATGGCCTATACAGTGCATGGAATTCTCCAGGCCAAAATACTGGAGTGGGTAGCCTTTCCCTTCTCCAGGGGATCTTCCCAACCCAGGGATCAAACGCAGGTCTCTCACATTGCAGGCGGATTCTTTACCAGCTGAGAGATGCAAATATGCTTTTTAAAGAAATATGTAGTCTGCTTGACTATCTGGGTCATTTGGGGAGGAGGGTGAATGAATGAATGCACTACTGGGTCCTTATATTTACCAGTCGGGCCTGCCACTTAATAGTCAAATGAATGAATGAATAAATGAATGAATAAAGTGGCTGCTGCTAACTCGCTTCAGTCATGTCTGACTCTGTGTGACCCCATAGACGGCAGCCCACCAGGCTCCCCCGTCCCTGGGATTCTTCAGGCAAGAACACTGGAGTGGGTTGCCATTTCCTTCTCCAATACATGGAAGTGAAAAGTGAAAGTGAAGTCGCTCAGTCGTGTCTGACTCTAGCGACCCCATGGACTGCAGCCTACCAGGCTCCTCCGTCCATGGGATTTTCCAGGCAAGAGTACTGGAGTGGGGTGCCATTGCCTTCTCCTGAATAAAGTAGAGGCAACCTCTATGTTTTCTTTAGTTCCCTCTCCCCTTTTTTGTTTCCATATCAAAATTCCTTTCCAAATTTTTCTCCCTAATTTCCCTCTTGTGTCTATTTGTTAACTAAAGTAAAACTTTAAGTATGGCCAATAGCATAAAATAAAAAATTTTAAATGTTGCAAGTTTTAAAGGAAACAAATGTTAACATCTAAAGTGCTAGAAAAAGTCTGGCTTTCTTATCTTGCTATAAGTATTCTCTCATGTACCACAATAAGGAAATTGAAAAATAATTTATCAATGAAATCATTCCAACATTTTTGTGATCTTATTACTAAGACTACTTCTAACAGTTTTGTTGCAAAACTGCAGTATTTTAACTTTACTCTTGTGAATTGATTTGGGACTGTAACCGTCATAACTTTGATTCCTCAAGAAAATGTATTCCAGGCACCAAAAAATGAATATCTCAATAAATATTTGAAATATAACACACTTGAAAGTTGAAGGTCTGCATGTTTCTGAGTGCCTATTGATTGAATTTGTTAACAAGACCTTAAGCAGTTGTTTTTTTTTTCCTACCACTAGAAATTCTGGGTATATTTTTCTATTACAGTTAATTTTCAACTTGTAAAATAAGATGTTCTTCAAATGTTGATTTTTTATCTCAGAACTTTAATGAGTCACTTGATTTTACAAGCCCAGAAAAACAGGCCCCCCCAACCAGACAGTCTTAGAAATCGATCTTGTTTTCTTTAATACAGTAATTATAAATTGATACAATAAATATTACTTTGAAATTTCCCTCAGTTGAAAGACACTATAGAAAAATCTACAGATCTGCTTTCTCCTTATCTTTGTGCATCTTTAGGAGTTTTGATAGCCTATGTAAATAAAGATTCTGATTAGCAGCAGTTTAGAACAGAAAAACATTTTGCAGGGCCTTTTTTTTTTTAAGGCTTTGATGAATGTGAATACAAATTGAACTGGGACAACTAGGGGTTTGAGGTTAAAAATGAGGTTTCAGCCTTTCAATAGCTTATTGTAAAAGGACTATACACTAACTGGAGAATACCTGAAAAGTAATGGGAAACAGACAAAATTTCAAGTGAAAATGAAAATCACCATAATTACACCAGGTGGAAATAACTATATGTTTGTGGGTTTTTTCTAGATAATTGAGTTAATACTCTCTATATAATATATTTTAGTCTATGAAAGCACTTAAACATTGAGAGTATTTTTTAAAGAAATGATCTTCCAGGGTATTTAGGCTTTATGGGTTCTCACACTGCTATGGTGAATGGTTTAAGAATCTGCATCTTGAAATCAATTCATAGAAGTCCTGTTTTGATTACCTGCAGATGTCAGTGTGGATCTGAGTGTGATTCAACAGTTTGTTCCAGGATGTGGGGAGACAGTTGAAGTCCAGTTGTGAACCAGTTGCTTATTAAACAAACACTAATTTAGTTTGGATGAGAGATGTGAGTTGCAAGGGCCTTAACTCGCCAAAATTTCTTTTGACACAATTTTAATAAGCATGGATATATTCTCTGGTTACAGAGGTTCACAGAAGATTACACCCTCTTGTTCCTGCTTCTGATTGCTTGACCAGTCTTTCTGAAATTTGTCATAGCGCTAGAGAAGTGGAGTTGGTGTTCTTGGGCTTATTCAATTTGACTTCAACCCAGATGGCAAGTCTAGGGTATATATTACAAGCTGTGTTGGTTTACTTTCTACTGTTATCACATATTTATACACAAAGTTTAAAACCCATAATTTCTACTCTCAAAAAGCATCGTCTCTGCCATTCCTTCCGATTGTTCCTTTCTTTTTTTATGTTATCCCACTCTCATCCAACTTCATAACACACAAAGTCAAGAGTGTTTATTAGGCTGGGAAATTGTCAGAGACTAGCAGGGGTTCATCATGGCAAAACCCTGTTCTTTCTTGAGTCACAACAAATTACCATCTGTTTCATAAGCTAGCAAGCTTCCTCTCAGCTATAATTTGCTATATATATTGGTACATAAATTGTTGGTAGCTTCTGTTTACCTAGCAACAGAATCTGTTTGGCAGAAGGTGGTGGGAAAGAAGGCTTTTCTTTTTTTTTTAAAGACAGTTTCTTCATCTTCAAATTTTTTTCAAATGCAAGAAAGGCAGATGTACTGGCCCAAACGATCTGCCTTTTATATCATTTTAACCCAACTTGCCTAGTAAATGCTGACTTTGGAGATTATTTTTGCTACTTTGATTACCTCAAATATAACTGAATGCCCTCCTAAAAATTCTTTTTTTCTGTTATATGTAAATTTTGTACAATCACTTTGAAAAACTGCCTTGACCTTGTAGCTATAGCTGTTTTCGAGTGTTTTAACTTCACTTGTGGGTTTTGCATGCTAAATTTACATGTCAAGAGCATTGGTCAGGAGACAGAGAAAGAGAAATACTGTATGGCATCACTTATATGTGGGATCTAAAAAAAAAAAGTCAAACTGATAGAAACAGAGAGTAGAATGGTGTTTGTGAGAGGTTGGGGGAAATAGGGAGGTGTTGGTCAAAGGGTACATACTTCCAGTTAAAAGATGAGTAAGTTCTGAGGATCTAATGTACAGCCTAGTGACTATAGTTAATAATACTGTGTTGTATACTTAAAATTTGCCAAAGAAGAGATTGTAAGCATTCTCGCCAGGAAAAAAAAGGAATTAGGTGATGGATATGTTTATTGTTCATTAACTTGATTGTGTAATCATCTCACTGTACCAAATGAACCAAATCATCATGCTGTACACTTTAAATACATTGCAATTTCACTTGTCACTTGTACCTCAGTAAAGCTGGGAAAGGGCAGGAAGAGCATTGGTCAGGGCCTGGTGGTCTTTAAATTAAGTGTAACTAAATCAAGCACTATGATGTCTGTATTACTTTAATTTTCCTTTGATTGAATAAGTTCTACATTCCTATCTGTTCACTTTCTTAGCTTTCTAATCAGCAGAGCAATGTATCTGCTGAAAGGAAAAAAAGACAGAGGAAGAAAAAACATTCTGACATTCTCTTCATGTTAGTTATAGATATCAGATGCTGTTAAAGGCCAGAGTGTATTTTATGCATTCATTTTGAGCAGGGAAGGAAGTGTTGTCCTGTCAACTTCCTTCACAAAATTCCAGGCTATAATTTGCTGTGGGCTTACTGCAGGCTCATGCCTTGTTGCAAATGACTGGTTTTCCATTTTGATCTGCAACTATTGTGGAGTTTGCTATGAAAAGGCAAGGTGGAGGTTACTAACCTACTCTTCACTCCAAAAGAAAAAAAGAAAAGAAAGAGGAAGGAATCAAAAGGAAAAAGAACTTCTGTATCATCCTGAGGTTTTGACACTGGTTATAAGAAAAGGATATGGCAGAATTGTTATATAGACAGAGTTCTTTTGACCAGAGTGTTTCCATGTCTTCCTTTTGCAGTCTTTGTTTATGCTCTCTTCAGTCCCTGATTCTGCACTTGCCCAGTGTTGCGAGGGACATGGGAATTAACTGGGATGAGGAGATAGTTTTTCTGCCTCCATTGTTAATACAAACGCTTATTCTTGCCTCTCTCCCAGTAATGCCAGTCAGGTAGGTGAGGAATTATCCATCTTAAGCCATGAGATTGAGACCCATTTTTGTATAAAAGATGTGCTTAGTCACTCATCTCTTTGTGTCCAACGCTTTGCTTCTCCATGGACTGTAGCCCGCCAGGCTCCTCTGTCCGTGGGGATTCTCCAGGCAAGAATACTGGAGTGGGTTACCATGCCCTCCTCCGGGGGATCTTTGCAACCCAGTGATCAAACCCAGGTCTCCTGCATGGCAGGCGGGTTCTTTACTGTCTGAGCTACCAGGGAAGCCCATAGAGAAGACAGTGAAAGGCAAATAAGGGAAGATGAATTCACCAGAGAGGAGCTGGCAGAAGAAAAGCAGAGGACTGGGCTTTCAGGACATGAAGGAGACATAAGAAGAATCTGAGAGTGAATGATCAATGAGGGAAGCTCATTGTCTCACCTAAGCAACACTTCTTAGGCAGTGGGATGTACTAGGGACAAGAGGTGGGAAAAACAGTCCTCTTTAGAGAGGAGAAATTTTCGATGGTAATGACTGGGGGGAAAATGGTGGAGGAGGCCCCAAATGTCTTTAGTGGCTTCTTAGCTGTAAAGAAGGTACAGAAGCCAGATTGCCAAGGACCAAGAAAGCAATACAGGCATGTAAGGAAGTTTTTATTCTAAAAGTTTGCCAGCATTTAGATACTGGTAGCAACAAGGAGAGCAGGGTTACTTGTAGAGTAGTTGTTACTGTTGTTAATGATTAGATTGAAGAGCCCATGGGACAAGTGAGAAATCAGAGGATCCTATTGAGTACTGCTATCCAATAGAACTTTCCATGGCAGCTTCATGTCGATGTATGGCAAAACCAATACAATATTGTAATTAGCCTCCAATTAAAATAAATAAATATATATTAAAAAAACTAAAATAAAATTTTTAATGTACAGAATAAAATAAATAAATAAATAAAAATTAAACAACAACAACAAAAAGAACTTTCCGCAGTGATGGAAGTGTTCTGCATCTGCACTGTCCCATCAGGTAATCTCACATGGCTATCGAGCACTTGAAATGTGGCTAGTGCGATTATGGAACTGAATTTTTCGTTTCATTTGATTTTAATTCATTTACATTCAAATAGCCACACATGGCTAGTGGCTACCATACAAGACCATGCAAGTTTGGAGGGAGCGGATAAATGTGGGAGTAGAAAGGTAGGAAAGGGTGAATTCTACAGCAGAGAGGGAGAGAATAACTTAGAGAGTACTAAGAAAAAGAATCACATCTCCAGTAGCTAAGGGAGTTACACCCATAGCTTCAATTTTTTCAGCAACCTTTCTCAAGCTCATCTACTAAGAATGGGGGTGTTGGGATAAAGAGGACTTGGGGACCTGAAGAGAAAGACTGGAATATTCACAGTACAAGGTATATAAGGAACAACTGGGCAGTGATGAGAGCCAAACTGTAGTTGACAGTATGAATTAGTGGTGGGCCAAGTCTAAGGGGCTCAATATGCTGAAATTTTTACTGGGCCAAGTGTGTGCAATTCCATATAAGGTTCTTTTTGGAATAAGAAATGAGCTAAAAGGATCTGGAAAAGATTATCATGCAGTTTAAGCTTTGGAAGTTATGTTTAAGTGTATCTCAGCAGCTCTATTACTCTACCATAAACGTTTCCTGGTAAATTTCATTTTTTTTCTTGTGAGTTTAAGCCTTGATAATATAAAATATATTTGAAAGAATTTCACTAGACATGTTGGGCTTCTTCTGCCTAGGTGATGTTTGGTTATCAGGTGACCAGCCGGATTCCATTGCTTGTTCTCCTCATGATAGAGTTTGTGGGTAGTTCACCCATCGCTAGTATGGGGTAAAGGTGGCAGGAGGCTTCCTCATAGCTATAAAAATTATAGCACTGTGCAAATCAATGGCTAGTTGATTAACACCTTTTCCAGATGTCCTAGGGGCAGAGGAGATGCTTATTGCAATAAAGATCTTATTTGTGGGAAGGGATAAAAATTAAAGGAATAAGCAGATAGGAATAGAAACTGATCAGCTGGAGTTTTTCTGTATGTCAACAGCACCAAAAGAATTATGAACCAAAGAGGTTTTTTTTTAAGTCAAAGTACAGACAGATGTAGACAGCAGTTTAAAAACTTGGTTTTAAAATGGAAATCACCAAGCATAAAATTTTAACTTCAGAAAAAAGTGTGCACTTTGGCTAACTAATCAACCCTGTGGATGTTTCCAAGTAAGTCTTTAATTCTTGTTTTTGTTGCAGCCTAACACTCTTGGGAAAGGCTAGTTTATGTCAAAAGCCCATGACTAATAACACTCATCAGAACTCCTCCTCTAACACTAAAAAAATGAGCACAATGTGTCTCATTTAATACATTCCAATGGCCAGAAATGGAGAACATGACCTCTCCATTCTATAGAGTTCCAGCCAAGGCTTTAAAGAGAAATAAAACATATATTGAATCCTCAGCTTGCCAATATCACACCTAGGCCATTGAATTGCCAGTTGTTTTATCCATCGAGACAGAGAATCTGCTATATCAAACATTCCCTCATATAAACCCTGATACCAGAGTATGTCAACCTGCCTAAGCAATCTCAGTAGCTCCAACCAAATGAAATTTCCAAAGGTGAGAACCCTTCCCTGGTGGCTCAGACAGTAAAGAATCTGTCTACAATGCAGGAGGCCCAGGTTTGATACCTGGGTTAGGAAGATGCCCTGGAGAAGGAAATGGCTACCCACTCCAGTATTCTTGCTTGGGAAATCCCATGGACAGAGGAGCCTGGTGGGCTACAGTCCATGGGGCCGCAAAGAGTTGGACAAGACTGAATGACTAAAATACACACACACACACACACACACACACACACACACACACACACACACACGCAACCTGAATAGCTCCAACCAAATGAAATTTCCAAAGATGGGAACAAAATCATGGAAAGTAGAACCTGGTGTGCCTCTAAGGTATAAGGAATAATTCAGAAATTCTAGAATTTTAATCTGTTCATTCAGGCATTTGTTAGTTATCTTCCAAGAACCCCTAACATTGGGGTAAGGTGGGAAGAGGATGGAGATTCAAAGACAGTATGAGATCTGGCCCGCAAAGATCTTGGACAAAGCAATTTGATAACAATTAGGTAATGGCAACCCACTCCAGTATTCTTGCCTGGAAAATCCCATGGACAGAGGAACATGGTAGGCTCCTACAGTCCGTGGGATCATGAAGAGTTGGACACAACTGAGCGACTTCACTCACTCACTCAGGTACTTAGTAAAGGCCAGAAGGGTGACTAGAACCTGTCCTCTTAAATATAAAAGAGATATGTGATAGCATGGAAAGAACCCTGGACTAGTGTGTCTAAAGCCAGTTTTGTCATGAATTGAATGAACCATCTTGGCCTGAAACGAAGTCCTTAGTTGTTGTTCAGTCACTCAGTCGTGTCTAACTTTTTGTGACCCTGTGGACTGCAGCATGCCAGGCTTCCCTGTCCTTCACCATCTCCTGGAGCTTGCTCAAACCCATCCATGTCCATTGAGTGAGTGATACCATCCAACCGTCTCATCCTCTGTTGTCCCCTTCTCCTGCCTTCAATGTTTCTCAGCATCAAGGTCTTTTCCAATGAGTTGACTCTTCACATCAGGTGACCAAAGTATTGGAGCTTCAGCATCAGTCCTTCTAATGAATATTCAGAATTGATTTCCGTTAGGATTGACTGGTTTGATCTCCTTGCAGTCCAAGGGACTCTCAAGAGTCTTCTCCAACACCACAAGTCCTTAGCTGGTCTTCCTATAAAATGAAGATGGTGCTACTTGGTAAGCTGGCTTCTGCAGAGGGCTTCTTAGAACATCAAATGAGAGAGATCATGGTGGTGAGAGTCTTGCCTGGGTGGGGGGCCATGCTGGCTAATTCCTAAAGCCCTTTCCCACTCATAAGATTCTAGGATTTTGTGGTAGCAGAGGTAAAAGTGCTTTAAAAAATGTTAAGAACTCTAAAATGTGACATTTGTGTCATTCTCATCATTACAAATGCTCCTTGTGGACTCCTGGTGGCTGATGCTCTCCCTCTCTCTGCTGATGGGCCCACCCCAAGGTGCACTTCCTGACTTCCAGGCCAGGGTTCTCTTTCTGACCCTTTAACATCTCTCAAAAATTAATAAGCTGCCTGACCAGCAGAGAATTTCCCAAGGAAGTCCCTACTATTTTCCCACTCCCACAGACATTTATTTTCTCTTCCCTGACAGAGTATAAACTTCACTACAGGCCACTGAACAAAATAATATCTTCTTTTAAAATCATTAAGCTGAGTGACCAGGCAACTTGAAATATAGGAAGGCTTTTCCCGGGAAGGTCAGGTCACCACCATCCCCACGGCCTTAAGCATTTATCTTCCCTTCCCCATCAGAATGCAAGCAGTGTTATGTGGCAGCTTGGGTGAGAGGGGAGTTTGGGGGAGAATGGATACATGTATATGTATGGCTGAGTCCCTTTGCTGTTCACCTAAAACTATTATACCATTGTTAATCAGCTATACTCCAGTACAAACTAAAAAGTTTGATTAAAAATAATCAAATCTGCCTTTGACCACAAAAAGGAAAAAAAAAAAAAGAATGCAAACTGTCATATTACCCACTGGACAGATACTCTTTGGGCCTCCCAGATAGGCCATGTTTAGCTACAGGAAGCAAGAAAATAAACAGGGAGCTCTTGGTGTAGGTTAGCCATGGGTTAATGAGAGGTTTCATTTAACTCTAGGTGGTCAGCAGCGTTCCACCCCACCTCTCCCAGAGTATGCTATCGTCCTAAGTGAAAAGGCCCAAGGGTAATGCTTAGAAATGAGTTTAAGCTGTTATACATCAACTAAGGACAAAGTCCCCCATGCTTCTGTGCTTACAGCCTTGCTCTATACCATTTCCTTTTGACCTAGCATATATTACCTTGGATTGTTTATAATTTTTCCAAAGCATATAGCACATATTCCTTACCAGAACCCTTGTAGTCCCTTGAACATTGAGCAAAATGTTCTGTACACAATAGTCACTAGATTTGAAAAACAAATTCCAAGTAATGTAGAAAATACGATCTTTCAAAGTATTTACAGTCCAAAAGAAATCATACTGATACTAATCCAAGAAACTTGGAAGTCTGTTCGCTTCCACACTTTCACCTCAAATAATGCAGATTGGTTTAACAGCCCACCATGTCTCACTAATGTGCATGTCTGGTTACCTCTGGCAGTCAGTGCTGGGATCTGGGAGTGGAGTTTGGGCATTAGTTAGCTTTGCCAATGACTGTGATATATCATCTATAATATATGATACGTGATATAGCCAGCACAGCCAAACAAGTCACTCTGAGAATGAGTTATTGGCTTTCTGGACAGAAAAGGTATTGGGTCAAGTCCAAAAACAGCACTGAATTTTCCTATTCTGTGAGCAGCAAGAAAAATGAGGGCCAAGGTGACCACAATCCTATCTAGCCCCTACATCTGCATTTACTGAGATGTTTTTAAAGTCCTTTATGTTAACTCCAGAGAGGCAGTAAAAACGAACCCAAACTGGAGAGATGTAAAGGGTGCCTTCCTGTCTCTTGGGACAATCAGGCAGCCTGCTGGCCTGGCCAGCTGAACAAGGCAATCTGCCCGGGGAGACCAGACAGAGGTTAGGCAAGGAACCGAAACTGTTCTGCAAGAGGGATGCTGCTAAGTCACTTCAGCCGCGTCGGACTCTGTGCGACCCCGTAGACGGCAGTCCACCAGGCTCTGCCGTCCCTGGGACTCTTCAGGCAAGAACAGTGGAGCAGGTTGCCATTTCCTTCTCCAATGCATGAAAGTGAAAAGTGAAAGTGAAGTTGCTCAGTTGTGTCCGACTCCCAGAAATCTCATGGACTTCAGCCTACCAGGCTCCTCCGCCCATGGGGGTGGGTTGCCATGCAAGAGGGATAGGAGTTTTGAAAAAATAACAGGGCAAGGAGGAAGCCGGTGATGGGAACTGGACCCTGAGGCAAAGGCCTATGGTTGAATACCATCCGGAACTGGATATCACCCTGAATTCGGCAAGCTCAGCCTGACCAGTCAATGGATGGCACCCTCAATCTCAGCTTGGATGAATCTTAGTTTTTCCAGTTGATTCATGTTATATTCAATACAAACTGTAGAGAGGTAAGGAGGAGAACAGATTTTCAGGCCTCCTTACCTCCCTCTGAAGCTGCAGCTAGTGTTTTTTTTTCACCCAACACCTTCAAACAAAAGAGAGCCACATTAGCTTCCTTCTGGGAAAGGAAGGAACCAGACTCTCTGGGGTTTGGGTCATGCTTGCTACTGAGGCATTAATCAGGGTCCTGACATCGCTGGAAAGGGCTGGTTTCCTCTTCACATATAGAATCATAAAGGGGGCACAACAGTCAAACAAAAGGCCAAGGAAACCTCTCCCAAAGATACTATCAACTGCAGTTATGGACCAAGGAGTCTGGCCAGAAGGGAAAGCCCATTTTAGAAAAGGACCCTGTTTTTCCAGGCAGTGACATTCCTGTTACTCCGGATATGACTATAGTTCCAAAGAGGTCACTGGGGTAGAACTTAACTTCAGCTGGTGTTTCAGGAGTGGCCAATTACTCAGCGTATGGTTATTTTTCATTCTCTCCAGCTTAAGGAGCGTGGATATCCTACACTTAAGGTGGTGGCCATTACAATTTGATATCCTACCATCACGTTTAGCACAAGTATAGTTTTGAGAACTGCTTCCAGTTTCAGTGGGTGGAGCCTAATCAGTCTTAACAATCTTGGTAATGCTGGATATTTCAGATATACCTTGCTGCAAGGATTTGTGTAGAAATGGGTGAGCAACCCAGTTCACATTAATGAGAGATGAAGGAATGTTTGCTGTAAGGAAGGGTTCCTCATTGCTAAGAAAGCAGTCTCTCTCCCTCTAATATGTTGTCCTGTGTGGATCTGAGGTCTGAAACTGCCACAAACATCTCACTCAAGCTTGAGGATGAAGTAATTTTGGAGAGAATATCAGGACACAGAGAAGAGCAGGAAAAAGAAACTGGAGTTACAGTTATAATATCAGCCCTGAAGCTACCTGCCTCAGGACTTCCAGTTTTGTAAACCAAAACCTTTCTTGTTGGGGGTGTAGATGATGACGAAGAAAAACTGGCTAGTCACTGAGACTGGAAACTCCCAGATCATGTAGTGGGGACTCTGGAGGACTGGAGTCCACTTAACTAGACTCAGAGGAGCTTATAATTCAGAGGCCAGTTTATTCATTAACGATGGAATGTATGCCTTTCCAATGCCTGGAAGCCTTATGTCCTCTAACTTCCTTTCCCAGTATTGAGGTACCTGGGAGACCAAGTTGGTAGTAACAGTAGCCACAACAACAAATAATAATAATAACAAACAGCCTAATTTGCCTGAAGTTACATAGCTAATAAATAGAGCACAGGATTTAGACTCTGTTCTATGTGCGTCCAAAGCCCAAACCCTTTTAATAAAGTTTTTATTGGAGTATAGTTGATTTATAATGCTACATTAGTTTCAAGTGGACAGCAAAGTGAATTAGCTATACATGGGCATATATCCACTCTTTTTAAGATTCTTTCCCCATATACAAAGCCCAAACTCTTAACTATTAATTTGTCTAGCCTTGAGTGGCAATCAGGAGGTTTTTATGACTCAGTTCAGTCACTCAGTCATGTCCGACTCTTTGTGATCCCATGGACTGCAGCACGTCAGGCTTTCCTGTCCTTCACCATCTCCTGGAGCTTGCTCAAACTCATGTCCATTGAGTTGGTGATGTCATCCAGCCATCTCATCTTTGTCATCCTCTTCTTCTCCTGCCTTCAATCTTTCCCAGCATCAGGGTCTTTTCTAATGAGTCAGTTCTTCACATCAGGTGACCAAAGTATTGGAGCTTCAGCTTCAGCATCAGTCCTTCCAATGAATATTCAGGACTGATTTCCTTTAGGATGGACTGGTTGGATCTCCTTGCAGTCCAAGGGACTCTCAAGAGTCTTCTCTAACACCACAGTTCAAACGCATCAATTCTTTGGCGCTCAGCTTTCTTTATAGTCCAACTCTCACATCCATACATGACTACTGGAAAAACCATGGACCTTTGTTGGTAAAGTAATGCCTCTGCTTTTTAATATGCTGTCAAGGTTGGTCATAAATTTTCTTCCAAGGAGCAAGCATCTTTTAATTTCATGGCTGCAGTCACAATCGACAGTGATTTTGGAGTCCAAGAAGATAAAGTCTGTCACTGTTTCCATTGTTTCCCCATCTATTTGCCATGAAGTGATGGGACCAGATGCCATGATTTTTGTTTTCTGAATGTTGAGTTTTAAGTCAACTTCTTCACTCTCCTCTTTCACTTTCATCCACAGGCTCTTTAGTTCTTCACTTTCTGCCATAAGGGTGCTGTCATCTGCATATCTGAGGTTATTGATATTTCTCCCAGCAACCTTGATTCCAGCTTGTGCTTCATCCATCCCAGCATTTCTCATGATGTACTCTGCATATACGTTAAATAAGCAGGGTGACAATGTACAGCCTTGATGTACTCCTTTCCTGATTTGGAGCCAGTCTGTTGTTCCATGTTTGTTTCTAACTGTTGCTTCTTGACCTGCATACAGATTTCTCAGGAGGCAGGTCAGGTGGTCTGAAATTCCCATCTCTTGAAGAATTTTCCAGAGTTTGTTGTGATCAACACAGTCAAAGGCTTTGGCGTAGTCAATAAAGCAGAAGTAGATGTTTTTCTGGAACTCTCTTGCTTTTCTGATGATCCAACGGCTGTTGGCAATTTAATCTCTGGTTCCTCTGCTTTTTCTAAATTTTATGACTAACAAAAACAATAGAAACTTTTACTGAGCTCCTGTCTTATGGCAGGCCCTGTGCTAAGTGCACCATATGTATTACCAAATACTCCTCATAGTATTCCAGTGAGGGTAAATATTATTAGTATTCCCATTTCATGAAACTGAGGCTTGGAGAGATGGGTAATAAGTAGTGGGGTCACCTGACATGTCTTTAAAGGAACCACCATTTTTTAGGGAATCATAACCAAGGGAGGGAAAGAAGGGGAGCACTTGGGTTGTCTCCTCTGTTCTGATCCAAAATATATCTCTCTGGTGGCACAAGGAACTTAGGTCCACTTCCATAAACAGTACTGTAGACTAACAGACAACTTCTTCTTATCCAAGTCTCCTTATTCAATATAGGTAGACCTCATTTTATTGTGCTTTGCAGATTTTTCATTTTTTTACAAATTGTAGGTCCAAACAGATGTATTGGCACCATTTTCCACTGACATTTGCTTGCTTTGTATCTCTGTATGACATTTTGGCACTCCTCACAATATTTCAAACTTTTTCATTATTATTTGTTACGAGATCAGTAATCTTTGATGTTACCACTGCAAGAAAAAATTACCAATCTATGAAATTTCAGATGATGGTTAGCGCTTATTAGCAATAAAATATTTTTAATTAAGGGATGCACACTGCTTTTCTTAGCTATAAGTGTGCCATTGTACACTTAATAGAATACAGTACAGTGTAAACACAGCTTTTATATGCACTGGGAAACCAAGGAAAAGTTTGCATGACTTGCCTTATTGCATGCAGTATTTGCTTTGTTGTGGTGGTTGTGAACCAAGCCAGCAATATCTCTGAGGTATACCTAGATTCACACACCAAAAACTTCTGTGACGAAAGTTAACAGACTGATGCCTTATAGTTGAGATTTTAGAAGCTGTTCTCACAGTCCGTTGTTGATTTTGGGACACTACCCTCATCTTAATAGCACCAATGGTTAGAGTTTTTCTTGTTAATGTCAGTTTCAGAATGTGATGTGGGCTGGCCTTCTTCCTAGAGCCCAGAAGTCTACCTTATTGATATCCTGTAGCCCTCTCCTTATTATCTTCAGCTTTTTTTGTGGTGTTGAATTGCCCATTCTTGCCTCAACCATACATCTTTGCACTAAATTCTGTTTCTTTTGGCTCTTTGCTATGTCTTTATTTTCTAATTTAATTGTATTAATTGGTCTATGTTTAGAAATCCTCTCTCTCCTGCAAAATGGCCAACTTCTTGTAGGCACTGACTGTGTTTTCTACTTCCTCCACATTCCCCACAGCACCAAAGAGAATGTTGAGCACGTAGTAAGCATTCAGTGAATGCTGATGGAATTGAATTATGAACTATTGTCTCATGTTCGGTCTTTCCTCAAGGGCTTTTGGTTAGAACATTTGGCCGGAATGCCACACAGACAAAACTGAATTAGGAAAAAAAACATGCAATATATGTTACAGTCAAGTCTCAGAATTTCACATTACCTAATGTTTTGACTTCTTTTGAAATCAGTTAGTTATTATCTGGTCTCACAAACATCGCCTTTCTTTTCACATCTCCTAGGTAGGATTTTTCTTCTCTTTGCCCCCTAATTTCACGTTTTCCCCTCTCAAACAAATCCTTGAGTGAGGTTTTTCTTCTTGCTGAAAAAGTCACTGTTGTGACCATCCCAGAGTGGCCTAATTCGGAACCTGTGTCATTTTACTTCTGTCTTCACTTTTCTTTCTTTTTTTCTTTTTTTACATTAACATTTAGACAACATGTAGACAACAACAGCTCAAAGGCAACACGTAGACAACAGCAGCTCAAACATGACAACAGAAATGGAGGGCCCAGCCCCTGCTGTCCTTGACAGAGCATCTGCACAAAATAAAGCACACAGTTTGAGAATTCCAGTGCAGGAGAAAACATAGAGGAGTCATCAATTTTAACCTAATGTGGCCCCTTAAAGAAGTCAGCGCCCAATTCATTGCCAAAACTTTGCTTATTCCTACTGAAGAGTTCAAACCCCCTCTCAGAGTTGCAAGACCACTGTAGTCTCCTGTACTTTGTCCTCCATGCTCCAGACAATGCGGCCACAGTCCTGTATTCTTAGTGCCTGGGCAGAGCTATCGGGGGACAGTCTTTCCATCATGTCCTGTCTGCCACCTTCAGTGATGGGGTCTCCTTGAACTGACAAGTTCAGTAACTGGATTTAGGCAGCAGTGACCTCTCTTTAAGTAAATATGCATGAGAACTGACTCATATGAAGGTGGAAAAAGGCCCTTCCCCGGCACCCCATCCATTGCCCTGCACCTTTCTGCACCTGTGACTGTTTGCAATCCCCACCCTGCCAGCTTTGTTCCTCAGTAATCCCTGCTGAGGGAATTTGGGCCTGCTCTCCACAGTCACTTCCATCTGCACTTGGCTTTCGTCTTGAGTCCACAGTTCTGGCAAGTCCTGACTTCTTCAAAGCCAGTGTGAGGAGAGTGCACGTTCAAAATCATCTGCCTGGGTTGGAGCAAGTGGAAAATGGAAAACATGCTCATTTTGGAGTCATCTCATTCTTGTGGAAAAAATCTGAAACCTCTACTGGCTTATTGTTTGTAGGCTGCCAAACGTGTCTTTTTTTTTTTTCCCCAAGGCAGAAGAAACCATCTTTGAATCTCATTATTAGTAACACAAAAATTATATGTAAAGCTTCTCCCACCCACTGCAAAATTGCCACATAAGGTGGGGTTAGGGTTTGGCTTCTTCTTGTTGATCACAAACAGTTCCCAACTGATCCACTTTGAGCAAATGCAAGATGTTGATCACTGTTTTGTTACCCCCAACTTCTAGACAGTTTCTGTCCTGGAGATTTGTTAGCCCTCACCCACCCTGCTGCCTACTTCAACAAAAAAATATATATATGAAAAACCTCATAAAACCAGCCTCTATTTCCTCAAAATGGTGGGTAATTCGAAACTAGAATATAGAATCATAGATTAAAAAAAATCTAATATAAAGCCATTTTATTGTCTAGTACCATTCAGGATGAGAATCTAGTGTTTAATTTTTTTATTTTTGGCTGTGCTGAGTCCTTGCTACCACACAAGCTGTTCTCTAGCTGTGGTGAGCAGGCTTCTCATTGCAGTGGCTTTTCTCAGGGTGGAGCATGGGCTCTAGAGCACAGGCTCAGCAGCTGTACAACATGGGCTTGGTTGTTCCATAGCACATGGGATCTTTCCAGATCAGGGATCGAACCCACATCTCCTGCACTGGCAGGTGGATTCTTTTTACTGCGGAGCCACCAGGAAAGCCGAGAATAGTAGATTTTTAAAATAAGTTTTTATCAAAGTCTAAAACACATGTGATCATCAACGTAGAGCCAGACATCCTGAAATGTGAAGTCAAATGGACCTTAGGAAGCATCACTATGAACAAAGCTAGTGGAAGTGATGGAATTCCAGCTGAGCTATTTCAAATCCTAAAAGATGATGCTGTGAAAGTGCTGCACTCAATATGCCAGCAAATCTGGAAAACTCAGCAGTGGCCACAGGACTGGAAAAGGTCAGTTTTCATTCCAATTGCCAAAGAAAGGCAATGCCAAAGAATGCTCAAAATACCACAAAATTGCTCTCATCTCACATGCTACCAAAATAATGCTCAAAATTCTCCAAGCCAGGCTTCAACAGTACATGAACTGTAAACTTCCAGATGTTCAAGCTGGATTTAGAAAAGGCAGAGGAACAAGAGATCAAATTGCCAACATCCATTGGATCATTGAAAAAGCAAAAGAGTTCCAGAAAAACACCTACTTCTGCTTTATTGACGATGCCAAAGCCTTTGACTGTGTGGATCACAACAAACTCTGGAAAATTCTTCAAGAGATGGGAATACCAGACTACCTGACCTGCCTCCTGAGAAACCTGTATGCAGGTCAGGAAGCAACAGTTAGAACTGGACATGGAACAACAGACTGGTTCCAAATAGGAAAAGGAGTATGTCAAGGCTATATATTGTCACCCTGCTTATTTAACCTATATGCAGAATACATCATGAGAAATGCTGGGCTGGAAGAAGCACAAACTGGAATCAAGATTGCTGGGAGAAATATCAATAACCTCAGATATGCAGATGACACCACCCTTATGGCAGAAAGTGAAGAGAAACTAAAGAGTCTTTTGATGAAAGTGAAAGAGGAGAGTGAAAAAGTTGTCTTAAAACTCAACATTCATAAAACTAAGATCATGGCATCTGATCCCATCACTTCATGGCAAATAGATGGTGAAACAGTGGAAACAGTGTCAGACTTTATTTTGGGGGGCTCCAAAATCACTGCAGATGGTGACTGCAGCCATGAAATTAAAAGATGCTTGCTCCTTGGAAGAAAAGTTATGACCAACCTTGACAGCATATTAAAAAGCAGAGACATTACTTTACCAACAAAGGTCCATCTAGTCAAAGCTATGGTTTTTCCAATAGTCATATATGGATGTGAGAGTTGAACTATAAAGAAAGCTGAGTGCCAAAGAATTGATGCATTTGAACTGTGGTGTTGGAGAAGACTCTTGAGAGTCCCTTGAACTGCAAGGAGATCCAACCAGTCCATCCTAAACGAAATCAGTCCTGAATATTCATTGGAAGGACTGATGCTGAAGCTGAAGCTCCAATACTTTGGCCACCTGATGTGAAGAACTGACTCATTGGAAAAGACTTTGATCCTGGGAAAGATTGAAGGCAGGAGGAGAAGGGGACGACAGAAGATGAGATGGCTGTATGGCATCACCAACTCAATGGACGTGAGTTTGAGTAAACTCTGGGAGTTGGTGATGGACAGGGAGGCCTAGCATGCTGCAGTCCATGGGATCACATGACTGAGTGGCTGAACTGAACTGAATATACATGTAAAAATATACAAACTATTTGGATACAAATTGATGAATTTTTATAAAATGATCATACCCATGTAAGCAGTACCTAGATCAAGAAACAGAACACATTTCCTACATTAGTTTCCTACGGTTGCTGTAAAAAATTACCACAAAGTCAGTGGCTTACAATAATAGAAACATATTCTTTCTCAGTTCTGGAGGCCAGGAGTCTGAAATCAAGGTGCCTGGAGGGACATGCTCCCTCCAGGAACTCTAGGGGAGAATCCTTGGCCTCTTCCAACTCTGGTGGCTCCAGGTGTTCTTGGCTTGTGGCTACATCACTCAAAATCTCTACCCCTTCTTGACAAAGCTCTTCTCCATCTTCCTTCTCTTCTGTCTTTTCCTCTTCCATCTCTTATATAAGGACACTTGTCATTGGATTTAGGACCCATCCAAATAATCCAGATGATTTCATTTTGAAATCCTGGGTTGAATTACATCTGCAAAGACCCTTTTTCAAGTAGGGTTATGTTCACAGGTTTTGAAACATATATAAATCTTTTGTGGGGCCACCATTCAACATATCACACCCCTCATTTCCTGACCTCTCACAGCATAGATTAGCTTTGCTTCCATTTGTACATTATATAAATGGAGTCATATAAGATGCACTTCTTTGTTTCTGGCTTCTTTTGCTCAATATCACACTTGTGAGATCTATGTACATGTTAACTTTTAGCCATAGACCAGCCTTTCTCATTGCTGGATAGCATTCCATTGAATGGGCATGCATTTCTGTCAAGTACCGTGAGGAATAGAATTACTGAGTCCTATGTTACTTGTATGTTTAGCTTTGGTAGATAATGTCAATGAATGACAAGAGTATGAGAGGGAGAAAGAGTTTTTGAGATCAAGACCAGCTGCCCTACTTAAAATAAAACTCAAGTAACCCCAAATCCACTAAATTAAGTCTACTCTTTCTCCTGCTATGACCTTTGGAATCGGGCAAATTTTACGGTGCATTTTCATTCTGGCTCAGTACTCCATTAAGGTACTGGGCCAAAATCACACTACCTTACTTTTGTCAGATCACACAAATGAAAGGGAGCTTGGTGGTACTGGCCATGAGGGAGGAGAGAAGCAAACCATGTGACCAAGTGTGTTGCTGCTGCTGCTGCTAAGTCGCTTCAGTCGTGTCCGACTCTGTGCGACCCCATAGACGGCAGCCCACCAGGCTCCACTGTCCCTGGGATTCTCCAGGCAAGGACACTGGAGTGGGTTACCATTTCCTTCTCCAGACCAAGTGTGTTAGCTGGAGTTAATTTACTTCTTCCTTGTATTTAGGCCTCCCATTTGCTCCAGGACTCAGCCAGCTCAGTAAGTGTCTCAGGCAGGCTCGTTCATCCTGACTTGTGTAGGTGGAGGAGTGTTGTGTGCTAAGAAAGAACATTACTCATGAAACTTTCATTGCAAGAAGTTTATGTTTCAGAAAAGAGTCCCATATTTGGACCCTGAGCTGTGGAAAGCCAAAGGCAGCTCAAAGTCAAACAAACAATCTAACAAGATAGCTACTACTCCCACCCCCCACTCCCACCCTGCTGTGTTATTTTTTAAAAGCATTTAGTGTAATTAAGCCATTGCCTCATAAAGTTGTTTAACCAGGAACTTCAGTTTCCCCAGGAAGAGATGAAAACAAACTGAATGCTTCATGTCACTGTTCCCACGAGTCTTAAAAAATCATGTTTGTCTTTAACAGCCTGACATGAAACATCTCTTGTCGATAAAGCTGTTCTACCTCAGGAGAACAAGGCAACAAAATTTACAGTGGCAATTTTTATGCACATTTTAAACATGAATTCTTCTTATAGATTACCAGGCATGTTTGACTCCAACTGTATTTTCCCACATAATTATTTCTTTTAAATCTCCTAATTATTCCATTCTGTTGAATACCATCTGTCCTGCTGAGGGACAATTGTGTCTAAACAAATCAACAGGTTTTACGTCACTGTCTAAATATGAAGGAGAAACGACCCCCAAACTATACTCTGGCACTTTGGTGGAAATGAAGAGTTCTAAATCCCACACTGGGAATGCCTCATCTCTTGCTCTCCTGGAAGCTAACTTTCAGGACTTGTGGAGCCCCAAACAAAGCCAAATGAATTTTGGAAAGGTCAGTGGGAAAGGGATTGGGTGGGACTTTCCCAGAGAATGTCTGAGCCTTTGCTCTGCGAGCTGTCCAGTCACCCGGACAGTTTGTCCTTCTCAGAAAGGGTGGAGGAGAGGACAGAAGCCATCCTGTCCTGGTACCTGGGACCAGGGGGCCTGGACATGGGATATTTGCACAATTTGCTTGGAGGCAGCCATCTCACCCTGGGAACCCCAGAAACAGTGTAGTTACGTCAGGAACCTTGGAGAATGAGCCCAGCATCTGTGGGAAGAAAACTGCCAAGGACTGTCTGTCTTGTGTCTTGTTATCTACAGAACTGTGTTTCAAGTAATCAAATACTCTGCACTGGGAGAGTGCTTCTCCCTGCAGCCTATTCCAGGCACCCCAGAGCCCCAGTGCTTCTGCTCCAGGCCTGCCCACGTTGCTTTTAGCATTCTACCTTCCAACAATAAATGACCTTTCTCCTTTCAGATTGTTTTTCTCATCCTCTCTGTCTTGCTCTCACTACTTACCCCTACCCCCAACTTCGTTTGGCCTTTATATGTTGATTTCCTTCCTCAAAGATGTGGCCAAGAAGCCCGATGGCTCTCAGGATTAGAAAGGAGGATACATTCACTGGTGTGTGGCTAGCCAGTGGCTCTGAGTGATCAGTCAGTCCCAGGAGATTCTTTTCCTATCTCTGTGATCATATCAGCCTCCC
The DNA here is from genome assembly GCF_001704415.2 of Capra hircus. Classification (NCBI taxonomy): domain Eukaryota; kingdom Metazoa; phylum Chordata; class Mammalia; order Artiodactyla; family Bovidae; genus Capra; species Capra hircus. The sequence goes on from NW_017189517.1 coordinate 10,798,796, forward strand.
TCTCCCCTACTGGCCTAGATTATCATATTCTCTTCTTCTAAATGCTCACTTCTAAACCAGTTCATCTAAAGACAGTCAGCATCTGCCTTTAGCTAGTGAACTCTGATTTGGCATGAAGCCCAATCCAAAGGGATAAAAATGAAGAAGTAGGGTAGACAGTCCTTCAGCACCTCTGCTTCATTTCCCATAGACCCGATTGCTTCCTTCAGAGAGACCTACATGCAATTAGAGATTCTGTCTCCTCTCCCCGGGGCCCCATGCACTATCTGGGGAAAGGCTAGAGGAGCTCACCATTACAGTGCTGGGACTCGGCAGTGCCCTCAGTCAGGTGGTGTCAACACATACGTACTTCCCAGACTCTCCCCTGACCCCAGCCCAGAACCCCAGCAAGCTAATCACCAGGAAAATGTCTGTGCACGAACATCAGAAGTGAATGGGCAGGTGGCTTGCTTTGGAATTAGCTTGCAGCACCTCTTTTTCTAGCTGCCCTTCAGCACTGGACGTGGTAACCACACCGGTTAACACCCCAAATTGGCTTGGGATTATGAATGGAGGGAAGGGAGATCCCCATGCAAGCAAGCAGCTGTCCCTTTGGTTAATTATTGGGATCCACAAGCCCGTCCCTACTGCCAGGGCTCCAGTGTCAAGATGATGAAATAGGTGATTAAAGGACTTGGAGGCCAGTCCACACTGCAGCTTTGTCTGGAGTGTTCCAACGACAAGTGTTATTAGTCCACTAATCATAACATTGCCTGCAGTGGAATTTCCTTGGGAAGGAATGGGGCAGCGCCTCCATGCCAGAGGGCTGCGCTGCATGAAAATACTAACACATCACAATTGGCTGTTCTTTGGGAAGGCTATTCCAACAGCCAATTCAGGAAATAGGTCACCAGGCTTCTAGATGCACTGTTATTTTGATTTACTTCCTTAGACTCTTGCAGTTTTTATACAATTCTCTCTGGGTAGAATCAAACTCCTCCAAGTTATTTGGCTTCTGGAGTGCCACACAGGGAAAGAAGTGAGCTGCTTCTGAAAAGAGACAGGGGTTTTCTGTGCTCAGGCCTGCAGGGTCTGCTTACTTCTAAGAATTAGGTGCGATATCCTTCAGGTTGACACTCCTCACCTTGACCCCTTTCACTGGGGTCTCCCAGAGGTCTGAGGCCATGGCTTTGAGGAGCCTGCAGCTGTGCCTGCCAGACAACAAATGTTTAGAGAGAGAGGATGAAGAGATACAAACAGGTTGGAGAGTGCCAGAACCCTCTCAGTAACGAGCATAGCAAAGCTTCCATTTCCAAGGACCTTGGGAGGACGAGCTGTACTTAGTACCAGCTGTTGGAGTCTGGGACCACCCTGTTGGTGGGGTTAGGGGCCCAGCCAACTCTTTCTTTTACTCTATATCTCTGTTCATTTGGGCCTTAATAAACAAGAGTCAGGGGAACTCTGGGTCTCTGTCACCAAGCAGCTGCCTCCTCTTTCCTGGATCAGTCTAGAGTTGCCCTGATTTTTCCTAAACCCAAGCAGTTGTCTATTGCCTTGCAGTGTCAGCAGAGGGTATTTGTGGGTCCACTGGTATTTACGGATTTCACATAAGGCAAAAGCTTATATTTCTTTTTTTTTTTTTAAGGTAGACAGATGGTCTGACACTTGGGCCTGTGAGCTTACCCCTGCTCCCTTTCTGTTTTTAACCCTTCATCTGTTGGATATTTCTAGATTCACAACATCTTTCTTGGTGCTCAGAGACATACTGTATTTTATTGGTACATAAATTCTGGGCTCTAGCTCACCTGCCCAGAGATGCCATCACAGTGCAGTCTTTTAGTAGATGAAGACATGTGCCAATAATTCACTGGGGTATTGAAATTCCATGGGAAGGTTTGAAGAGGTCTCTCAGAGACTGATACTTTGCTCAGAACTTCTTCATCCCCTTTCTTCTTTTCTGTAGCCCTGTTAGTCATGGCCTATCTTAGCAAATAGGAAAGGGTAATCTTTATCAGAAACTCCCCTTTGTTGTTCAGTTACTCTGTCGTGCTGACTCTTTTTGACCTCCATGGACTGCAGCACGCCAGGCTTCCTTGTCCTTCACCATCTCCCAGAGCTTGCTCAAACTCATGTCCATTAAGTCAGTGATGCCATCCAACCATCTCATCCTCTGTCGTCCCCTTCTCCTCCTGCCTTCAATCTTTCCCAGCATCAGGGTCTTTTCCAATGTTGTTTAGTCTCTAAGTTGTGTCCAATTCTTTTTCCACCCCATGGACTATAGCCCACCAGTCTCCTCTGTCCATGGGATTCCCTGTAAGAATACTAGAGTGGGTTGCCATTTTCTTTGCCAGGGGATCTTCTCACCCAGGGATCGAACCTGCATCTCCTGCATTGGCAGGCAAATTCTTTACCACTAGGGAAGCCCAGAAACCCCCCTAGCATTCACCTATTTCTTTGGGCTCTGGACTTGAGAAGAGTTTCACTGCCTTTTAAAATTCTCAGTAATCTTCTGAACATTATCTCTGTACTTCAGTTTTGTTTGCTAGTTGTATAAATCATTAGAGCCGAAGCTGCCTACTTAAGTAGCTGGAATCGAATGCGCAGTCAGCCCAGAACCACCACGTGGCTTCTGCGTGTGCTGTAGGGACACGGAGAAGAATCATAAGCACAGGTGCAGTGCAGTGACACAGCCTCAGTGATGCACCTTGGAACTCAGAGCAGGACACTCTTGGAGGCTGGCCCGCTCTGATTCCCATTTGGGCTCCTTCCTAGTTGTGGAAGTTCCTGAGCTCCTGCTTCCTACACTCCAGGTGAAAAGGAGAGTTCTTAGCATGAAATGGTTGGGAAGGTGAAATGAGAAAATGTAGGTCATGTGTTTTGTTAGGTCAGTCCTGGAAATTAGCAAAATGGCCACTACATGTGACTCTTCTCATTATGAAAATCACTTCCTTCACTGTGGAGTCCTGGTTCCTATGTAATAGCAACTGCAGGAGTCACAGGAGCTACCGCCCCCCGCCCCCCGCCCCCCGATCTGAGTCTGGCTATTTTCGAGGCTCCCTTTGGAATGGGCCGGCCCCTGCAGTCCAGGGGGTGGGAGGCGGAGAGGGAGCAGGCATTATTCTCTGGGTTGCAGCTGTGGCAGCCAATACAGTATCCCCCACATGCCAGATGAATCAAGCCGAGGGCCAGATCTGGGCTGTGGGCCAGAGTCTCCCCACCCTGATTTATAGTGTGGACAGAGATGTGGGTGTTTTGTGAATATATTTTGATGATGATAAAAAAAAAAGAGGGGGGAGAGAGGAAAAAAAAATACCCTTCCTAAAAAATGTGCTGAGGGAGGGAGGTTCGGGCCTATCTGTGAGATTAGAGCAGCCTGACTGTGAGCAGCAGCAACTCGTTAGCAGGAGGCCCATGGAAGAGCAGCCTGTGATAGGCAATGTCCCTGGAACATAGTGAATTGTGAATGAGGTCCCTGTATGCCAACCACTGGGGCAGAGCCGGCCTGTAGCCCCTCTGCAGGTGTGCAGTAGGGGACTAAGCCTGCATTTTAACTCCTGCGGAGCCCCACAAGCAAAGGGGCAGAGCACTGGACCTGCTGGGCTCTTGGGAGGCTTGCCTGGTGCTAATACTTCTCCAGAAACCAGCCAGGCGTTGCATTTGGGGTCAGGCCTAGGTCATGGCCAATGGGCTGGGGACAATAGGCTAAGTGTGGGAAGGCTGCCCTGGATGGAGTTCCAAAAGAAACAATATCCAGGATTTATTCTCAATCTTCAACCCAGCACATTTGAGAGGGCTCCCAATTCTGGGGCAGAGTGGGAACTGGAGTCGGGGCTGGAGGTGGGGGCTCCCGCGGGAATGTTTTCCCTCCCAGACAAGGCAGAGCCAGGCACAGCCCTCCTTGTTTTACTCATGAAATGTCAGGCACAGCTGTCCTGGCTTACTGTATTTCATCCGAGAAAGACCCTCAACCAGGTTTCCTGGGACCCATACAGATCTTTCAAGAGAGCAGATTTATTCCCCAAAGGTGAGGCCACTAGGCAGACATCGATAGGGCTGAAGTGCGCAGCACGTAAACTCACATTGGTCTGCAAACATTTTTTTCCCCTGAAGGAAGGGCAATGAACACTCTTATGCCAATAACCTGTAGTATCTGACAAGTACAATCTGGTGTTTTGTTTTGTTTTGTTTTTTTCATTTCCTTACCTCTCAGTGCTCCCGGCCTGGGGCCCTCTCTGCAAGCCAGGCCTCATTCCTGGCCTCCAGCACCCCTGCCACCCTACCATGCTCATTTTTGCTTTTAAGTTTTTGCTTCATCTGAAGTCCTCTTGCCCTTTGATGATTCAAAGCCTCCTTATCCTTCCACATCGCCAGTTCTCTGAGAAAACAGCCCCAGGCACCCCTATTCCCCCATTATTGCCTAGCCCAGGGCTTTGGGGCACATGCTGCCTGCGTGTACAAGCTCATGAACTCCCTGTTTGTCCACCAAGCCAGAGGACAAAGATGTCTGAAGGAGAAAAGTGAGCCTCTCTCTATTTGGCTGCCCCTTCAGACTCAGCCACCAGAGCTTACCTGGTGGCTCAGACAGTAAAGAGCCTGCCTGCAGTGCGGGAGACCCAGGTTCGATCCCTGGATTGGAAAGATCCCCTAGAGAAGAAAATGATAACCCACTCCAGTATTCTTGCCTGGAAAGAAAGACTGGAGCCTGGCAGGCTACAGTCCATGGGATCGCAAAGAGTCGGACACGACCGAGTGACTTCACTTTCTTTCACATTCTTTCTTTCAGACCCAGTTCAAGTGGGTTTTTGGAGCTTTTCCTGTGATTTTCTTTTTCTTCTTCTTCTTTTTTTTTTTTTTTTTGTGTACATTCACCTCTTACGTGTTCACTCTACTGAAACAAACCCACCACACCCATGGGGCCAACCCCAGATTACAAAATTTCAGTGCCTGTGGAGATTTCTTCCATCAGGCGAAGCCTCTCCTGCCCTGAGCCCTGGGAGTTTTTGCTTTCTATTGAGGATGAGAAATAACACTCCATGAGAGGGGCTCTGGTCTGTGTCACTTGGGGCTGGCTCCTTTGCAGAATGGTGAGAAGCCCCCTGAAAATGAAATGGAATGGCTTCTCAGGCACTTGTATTTGAATTTCCCATTTCCTGCCTTGGAGCTCAACAAAGGACTTGTGTATGGAGTGTGTGTGAGTGTGTACCATGGCAAGAGAATGCACACAGGATCCTTGTTGTCCATTCACTTTTCTTGGGAGGAAACAGAAGTGGGTGTCTATTCCCAGTGGTATTAGGAAGCAGTGGTGGGGGCCCCCACCATCTCCCCTTCCAGATTGCTAGAGATGTCTTTCACTCACAGTGTGGTTGGATGAAACCAACAAGTTACATCTCTCACTTCTGACTACATCCCATTCCACACTGGATGCCCGTCGAAAAAACATGTTAAGTGAATGTTAAGGGAAACTGTACATATTCTTAGCAGATAAGGGAGGCTGGGGCCATTCCTGCCTCAGAGTGCTGGCATTGCCTGCTAGCAGATGGCAGGGTTTTTCCACCTCTACAGTAGTGCTTTTTGACGATCTGGCAACAGCCTAACTTGAGTCACTGCTTGGATGGCCCTACCTCAGCATTTGAAAGCATCTGCTGGGGGCTGGGCTTCATAAAACTTGGGTTTTCTTTAAGACCCTGGTAAAAATGGAGTAAGCATTGCGGGTACATGCTCGTCATGACCCTGGGAACAAACTGTTGGCTAGGAGTATAGTGGGGCCCACTTACAGACCAAATGTGCTAATTATAAATGGTTCTTATCTTGTCATTAAAACAGATCTGGCAGGCCTGGGACTTGGCAGCCCTCAGTGAGCTATTAGTTCCATGCTACTGTACCGGCTGGGCAGTCATAAAACTGTATCTCTTTGAAAAATGGTCCATAATGTAGACCAGCCTCCTCTGCACCCATTAGCCCAAATTGGTCTGATGTGATGGCCCAGTCTCGGGTTGCTCCGGTGCTGGGTTTAATTTCTGTCTGGAGCTGTAGGCAGAGTGGAGGGAGGGACTCAAGGGCCTTATGCAGTGAGACTGGGTCAGAGGCTCTGACCCCTGCTCTCCACCTCCTTTGGCACCACTTGGCTTCCTGTTGTCAGGCAGCCCTCTAGTTCATGTCCTTGTCTGGTGCCCCACTCGGTCAAGCCCTGTTAAGGAATTAACTGCAAGTTAGGAGTTAGCTGGTAAGAGCCCGGGGCATAACAGGCATACTTGCATATTAACAGGAGTCTCAAGGAGGCTAAAAGTCTCCATGGATGGAGCCGACAGTGCTGGTATAAAAACTAATAGGGTAGATATTTCTGGACTGAGTCTCCTTAGAAGACACTGCGAGCATTTCAAGCATCAGGATGGAATGACTGGGAAAATGGGGTGAAGGAGTTACTTCCCAGTGCCCCAGAAATCCCACCAAATAGACCACACTGTCTCTGTCAGATGGTGCCAAAGTCTCTGCTCCACCCTGGCAGTGTGGTTGACAGCGTTTGTGAAGTACCAGGTGGCACATGTACCTTTGTAAGTTTAGAGCCAGGCTCCTAGGGGTGGCTTATAGTCTAGACAAGAAGGCTCAAGGCTTTGCCCAGTGCTTCTCAAACTCAAATTGGTTTTCATTTGATTTAAATGTTTCAATATAGAGAAAGGATTCAATCTTCTATTGACACCTGAAACGTGAATTTGGAAATCAAATCCAAGCATGGCTCGTTTCTTCACTTTTTAAAGCACATATTTAAATACTTGCTTTTATTGGGTGAGATTATTAACAGGTGCATCTTGCCTCTAAGAGTAATTTCAATTATCCTATAAAGGAAAATATACCTGCTCAGGATGTTGAGGAAATGACTATTAACCCTAATTCCATACAACAACAAAAAATGCTATTAAAAAAAAAAAGCACACATTGAACGCTTAATACGTTCCAGGCACAGTGCTTAATATGTAACAGGTAAGTAGGATTACATTGCCATTTTATAGACCAGGAAACTGAGGCTCATGCATATTAATCGAGTTCACACAGTTCTGAAGTGGTGGCACTGGAATTAAACACGGTGTAACATAGAGCACAAGTTCTGCAGTCAAGGGGGAAGATTCTTTGTCTTATAGACAGATGTGTATAATTAAGTGATGTTTCTTCTTGTGAGTGTTCAGTGGACTGAGGACAACAGCTCCAGCTCAGCGGGGAGGTTCAGTATAAAGATATAAGCGTGGGAGCCTTCAGCATACAGAAGGCAACTGAACTCCAGTGGAGAGGAGAGCACCAGCCAGAATGATTTGCTCAAGGTCGTGCAGTCATCAAGGGCAGAGCCCTGCCCTGGCAAGAGCCTCTCCCCCATCACCTCTCAACTACAACCTCCAACCCGGGAAGCTACTCCACCCTCCCCACATCATGTTCCTCAGCCCCTTTCCTCTTGCTTTAACAGGCAGGAGTTGTTTCCCAGATGGCAATAATGGTACTGACAATCAGAGGAATTTGTGCTGAGTAATATTTCAGAGATAACAAGAAGGGAATTCCAGGATAAACAGATGACTCCAGGGTTTTCAGAACCATTTCTCCTGAAGACCCATCCTCCAAGAGTGCCACAAGAAAGACTGTCCTTCTTGGGAACTCAGTGCTGTCTATGAAGATGTCTCCAGAACAAAGACTGCCATTTGACACAGGCTGGTCCTTTCCAAAACAATGGCGTTTGTTTCTTGACACTCTTCACCTTGTTGCTTTCTCTTCCATGGAGAAAAACATGCTTTCCTTCATGCTCTTGTGTTTTCTCCCTTCTCCAAGTATGATTGTATCTGACCTTGACTTGTCTGCATGTATGCAATAAAGGCATCTCTCTGGAAAGAGTATCATAATACTTTTTCCTAGATCTTTGCTTCAGGGGAAAGTTAAGCCAAAGGAATAAATCTCTAAATGTGAAATTTCAGATATCAGCCAGCAAGTGGGAGATAAAAGGATATGGCGAAAAGCCACCTTTCTTGTACTTAACCTCTGAGATCATGCTAGTGGCTCTGAAAGTCAGCTCCTTATATGGAAACTAATATCTATAGCTTGAAAAATCTCCGACACTCCTGACGTGGTTGAACAAAAAGAACATGGCATGAGCCCTGCAGCCAGACTGTAAGGTTGCATTCGAGCTCTGCCACTTCCCAGCTGTGGGACCTTGGGTAAGCTACTTAAACACTTGGTGCATCACCTTCCTTATTCTATAAAACAGGATAGTTATAGAACCTAATTTACAGGATTCTTATATGGGTGAAACTAGACTTGAATACATATAAACACTTAGCATGGTGCCTGGCAGTTAATGAGAAGCAGTTAATGAATATCTAGTCTTGCCATTTCCTTACTAAACCTGGCTTTTCCTTGGGTCCTTCAGCCATGTAGGTCACTTTAGAGGAACTCGATTCAACTGGAATTTTTGAGTATCTGCTGTGTGCCTAGCCCCATGCTGGGGACACTGTGAGGACTACAGTAGAAATCTACAAAGGAGGAGCTAATCTCAGGGATCTTTTTTGGTGGAATATTTTGAGCTTCTTCCAAAAAGCCCCATCTGACAGGTAGATGAAGAGGCCCAAGGCTCTTCCTTACATAGCGTAGAAAGGGGTTTATATCCATGGGCTCTGCAATCAGGCAGGCATGTGTTCACTTCTTGTGTCTGCCTCTTGACTGTGGTGTGACCTTGGCAAAGCACACTATCTCCCAGTGCCTCAGAGCTTCATCTGTAAAATGCGTGTCATCATTGCATCCTTTCCCATGCTGTTCCTATCAATATAGATTTGTAATTATTGCTTTATGCAGTTGTCTTTTCAATGAAATGGAAAAAATGTTACAAAGATACATTAATTACAAATGTTACAAAGATACAAAATTACAGATACATTAATATCTTTAATATTTATAGATAAATATTATATTTACTGCTGCTGCTGCTAAGTCGCTTCAGTCGTGTCCGACTCTGTGCGACCCCATAGACGGCAGCCCACCAGGCTCCCCCATCCCTGGGATTCTCCAGGCAAGAACACTGGAGTGGGTTGCCATTTCCTTCTCCAATGCATGAAAGTGAAAAGTGAAAGTGAAGTCGCTCAGTCGTGTCAGACTCTTAGCCACCCCATGGACTGCAGCCTACCAGGCTCCTCCATCCATGGGATTTTCCAGGCAAGAGTACTGGAGTGGGGTGCCATTGCGTTCTTTATTTCTTTGTGTGGATTTGAATTACTGTATAGTGTCCTTCCATTTTAGCCTGATGGATTCCCTTTGCTATATCTTTTTTAACACTCTTTAAAAATTGAAGTATAATGACATATAACATTGTATTATTTTTGTATATAATTGACATAATATCAGGTGTACAACATAATGATTCAGTGTTTGTATACATTATGAAATGATCACCACAATAGTTAACATCTATCAAAAGACATAGTTACAATTTTTTTTTCTTGTGATGAGAACTTTTAATATCTACTATGTGGGGACTCTTTATGACCCCATGGATAGTATCCTGTACCAAGTTCCTCTGTCCATGGGATTTTCAAGGCAAGAGTACTGGAGTGGGTTGCTATTTCCTTCTCCAGGGAATCTTCCCAACCCAGGGATGGAACCCAGGTCTCTCACATTGTAGACAGACGCTTTACCATCTGAACCACCAGGGAAGTCCATCTACTATGTTAGTAACTTTTAAATATACACTGCAGTATTATTAACTATAATCACCATGTTGTATATTATCTCCCCAGGACATATATTTTATAACTAGAAGTTTATACCGCTTGACCTACTTCATCTATTTTGTCCAACTTCCAGCCCCCACCTCTAGCAACCACCAATTTGTTTTTTGTATCTATGAGCTTGTTTTTATTTGTTAAGATTCCACATGTAAGTGAGATCATATGGTATTTATCTTTCTCTGTCCAAGGGCATGATGCCCTCAAGGTCAGTCCATGTTGTCACAAATGGCAAGACTGCATTCTTTCATTTTTTTATGGCATAATACTATTCTCCTTCATTTTTAACAATAATTTTGCTGGATATAGAATTCCTAGGTGATGGCTTTTGCCTTTTAGTACTTTGATTATGTCATCCCACTGCCTGTTTGCCTCCTTGGTTTCTGATGAGAAATTAACTGTTAAACTTATTGATAACTCTTTGCATGTGATGAGTCACTTCTCTCTTGCTGCTTTCAAGATTTTTTCTTGCCTTTGGCTTCCAACAATTTGCTTATGATGTGTCTAGGTGTTGACCTTTTTGAATTTATCCTGCTTGGAGTTAGTTGAACTTTTAGGATGTGTAGATTAATGTTTTTCATCAAATTTGGGAAGTTTTCAGCTATTATTTCTTCAGATATTCTTTCTGTTTCTTCCTCTGTCTCTGTTCTTCTGAGAGTCCCATTATGTGCATGTTAGTATACCTAAAGGTGTCTCACAGGTCTCTGAGGCTGTGGTCATTTTTCTTCACTCATTTTTCTGTTTCTCATATTGAATATCAACATTTTCATGTTTTCTGATTTTCTCTTCTGCCTGTTCAAATCTGCTGTTGAACCTCACTAGTGTCAAGGCTATGGTTTTTCCAGTCGTCATGTATGGATGTGAGAGTTGAAATGTGAAGAAGGCTGAGCGCTGAAGAATTGATGCTTTTGAACTGTGGTGTTGGAGAAGACTCTTGAGAGTCCCTTCAACTGCAAGGAGATCCAACCAGTCCATCCTAAAGGAAATCAGTCTTGGGTGTTCTTTTGAAGGACTGATGCTAAAGCTGAAACCCCAATACTTTGGCCACCTTATGCAAAGAGTTAACTCATTGGAAAAGACCCTGATGCTGGGAGGGATTGAGGGCAGGAGGAGAAGGGAATGACAGAGGATGAGATGGCTGGATGGCATCACTGACTCGATGGACATGAGTCTGAGTGAACTCCGGGAGTTGGTGATGGACAGGGAGGCCTGGTGTGCTGCAATTCATGGGGTTGCAAAGAGTCAGACACAACTGAGTGACTGAACTGAACTGAACTGAACTGAGTAAATTTTTAATATCAGTTGTTTTTCTTTTCAACTCCAGGATTTCTATTTGGTTCTTTTAAAAATAATGTCTATTTCTTTATTGATACCCTCTATTTATTGATATGTCATTCTCATACCTTCCTTTAGTTCTTTAGACATGATTTTCTTTAGCTCTTTGAACATATTTAAAATAGCTGATTTACATCTTTGTATAAAAATCCAATATCTGGGCTTCCTCAGAGGCAGTTTTCATTGGTTGCTTTGTTTTTTCATGGGTATAAGCTATTTCTTTGTAGGTCTCATAATTTTTTGTTGAAAACTGGACATTTTGAATATTACGAATGTGTTCAATCTGGAAATCAGATTCTTCTTGGACCCCAGGGTTTGTTGTTCCTGCTGCTTGTTGTAGTTGTTGTTTGTTAAGTGACTTTCTCTATCTGAACGTCCACCAGAGCTGGTTGGTCCCATTTCATAGTTAACAGTTTACAAGGTATAACTCCCCCTACTGTTGGCTTTGGCTGTCCCACAACTCTTGATGAAATTTGAGGCCAGTCATTGGGCGAAGCTAGTTATAAATATTAAACTTGTCTCATGCTTCTTAGACCTCTGCAGAGCAACTCTGCAGGAGCAACTCTTCAAGGAGCTCGTAAATCACAAGGCCAACCAGCATTCATTATCTGCCTTCATTTGAGAAAGAGAAAAATATAATGAGAGATTTATAAGGCATGAGAGAAAAGCCCATTCCACTCTTCTAAGAGCCTCAAAAGATTCCTCTGAAGAGACTAAGCCACACTCCAGAAATAGAGTTGAAATCCCTGTCACCCAAGATGGATGCCCCTAGTTCTTTCCTTCTGTCCCAGATATTCTCTACTTTTGAGGTGGGGTGGGGGAAGTATACCTTGCAGACCAGAGTTGGCTGAATCCTGCAGTGTTGCCAGAGGTGCCTACATGAAGTTCTCCCTACAGCAGAAGGGGCAGCTTTAATGGTGACCTAGAGGCATCCAGAGACTAGGGCAGAAAGACTAGAAAGAAAGCCTGAGGAGCACAAGCAGAGTGTCTCCAGCACTGGATGGGGAGAGGAGAGGGCAGGAAAGAGGGGACACAAAGAGCAATTGATAAATTCTGTTCCATCGGGGGAGGCTTAGAACAAGAAGCAATTTGCTTTTTCTGATTCCGCATTTTCACCAAGTAGTTTTTAAACAGTCATTGGGTTATTGAGATGTTCTTCAACTATCTACCTTATGTATTCATTCAACAAACATTTACCAGGTGTCAGGCACTGAACATAATGACATGAATAAAACAGATCTCTCGTGATTCTAGGAGAAACCAATGTATAGAAAATCACAGCATAATGAGAGAAAGGCTGTAACTGAAAGAAGGCCAGAGAACTGGGAGCTCTAAGGAGGCCCCTCATTCCAGCTTGGAGTGCGGGTAGGACATAGGAGCCTGAAAGGCCTCTACTAGGAGGTTGTGCTTACACTGAATTTCTAATCTTGAAACACAAGAAGTTTGTCAAATGTTGGTGGGAGGAGTGTGTAGGGATGCAGTCATCCTAGAGAGAAGGAATGGCAAATGCAGACAGAAGCCAGAGAATGCTTGTGGTACATTTGGAATTAAAAAAAAAAAAGCTTTGGAGGGTGGGCATGGGGTATATGGAGCATACCAGAAGGAGGTGAGATTAGAAAGTTAAATAAGATCAGACCATGACATGACCTGCATGTTCCAAGGAGGCATTTGTGCTTTATCTTGAAGGTTATGGGGGAGTCAATAAAGGCTTTCAAAGGAGAATGATCTTGATGGTGTAATAAGATGGTTCAGAGTGTAAAAGCTATATACTATTCATGTACAAAGTGTGGCCCCTCTACCAGCAGCTTCAGCATCACCTGGGAACTTTTTACACGTGCTAATTCTTGGGCTCCATCCCAGACCTACTGAATCAGAGACTCTGGAGATGGGGCCCAGTCATCTGTGTTTTCACAAGCTCTCAGGTGGTTCTGATGCATGCCCAGACTACTTATGTTGGAATCCCAGCTTTCCCACTCTAGAACCTTGGGCAAGTTTGAAATCTTTCAGTTTCCTCGGGTGTAAAATCTGGGTTATAAATTTGTTGTTAGAATGAAGTACGTTAATATATAAAAAGCACTTAAAGTAATACCCTGTGTACATAGTATGTGAACCACTATCATGAATGTGATTGTCACCCAAATTCCTTCTAGATGGCTGAACATTTTGATCTGACATGTGGGCCTTGGTTTAGTGTCATGGCTCTTCCTTTCCCTTTCCTGCCCTTCCCTTTCCTCATATGTAGAAAAATATCTATTAAACATCTATCACAGCAAAGTGGTGCTTAAGGGGAATTTACTTGGAGACAAGTTGTTATTTTTCAGTCAGTCAGTCATATCTGACATTTGCAACCCCATGGACTGCAGCATGCCAGGCTTCCCTGTCCTTCGCTATCTCCCAGAGCTTGCTCAACCTCGTCCATTGAGTCAGTGATACCATCCAACCAACTTGTCTGCTGTCATCCCCTTCTCCTCATGCCCTCAGTCTTTCCCAGTGTCAGCACCCTAATGAGAATCCAGGTCTGCTGACTGTATAGAAGAGATGGAACCAGGGGTAGCCTTAGACATGCTCTCTTCCCCAGGTCTTATCCTCGCTATGTTTATTTGTAGACTGAGGGGATTGGAACATATGATTTTGGAAGACTCTGACATTCAATAATCATGGTTACCTTTAAATGAGTCAGATTGAGGAAACTTATTGAGTACCATTCTAGTAACTTTCACAGAATTTCACAAGCCTTTGAGATACATATTATTATTATCCCCCCAATTAAAAATGAGAACATAGAAGCCAAGAGAAGATCAGCTGGCCCCAAATTACATGGCACCCACAGGGCACAGCTGAGATTTGAGCTAGGTCTGCCTGATTCTAGGGCTGTCTCTTCTGCCCTGTGACACGGCTTCCTGCGCTGCACTGTGACTTCCTTCAGAGAGATAAATTGGCTTGGCCAAGGTCAAAAAACTAAGTAAGCTGCAGAGGAAGGACTAAAACCCAGGTTTTCTGACTTCAGGGCCAGTGTTTGATCTACAAATCACTGTGGCATCAAACAATGAAAGCTAACAGAATGCTAAGTGCTGGACAGATTAATGGCCTGCCTCTTCCCCACTAGCTCCAACAATCTAAAGTCAATAGACAACACACCAGCCATGTAACCAAGAGCCATGTGGCACCAAGTCAGCAGACCTCTGCAGGAGTCAATTTGAAATGCCTGGAGGGATTAAGCATCAAGTCTTAAGCACTGGACCACCAGGGAAGACCCTAAATTTCTATTTTCTATGTATGCTTTATGATGCAGAACATATACACTAAGCTTAGCTTATAATCTACAAATTATTAATATACCCATAATTTATAAATAATTTTTATTTTTGTATGTTATAGATGTCCTTGGTTATTATATTAGTATATAGTACATTAATATAATTTGTAAACTAAAAATATATTTATATAAGTATAAATACATTGATAAATATACAAATAAATATATTAAAATTATATGTATATGATATTTGGAAATACACTTGAAAACTGTTTCCTAAATACAAGTGCAGGGAGATTATACACAGCACACCATTATCCACTAGATATGACAATATTCTGGGGCCTGTTTATGTTCTGATAGAGCAGAAATCCCATCTTCTTTGGCATTTACTATACATAAATCATGTGTTGGTCCATCTGTCCTGGTCTAAGTATCTACTCAAAGTGCAGAGACTGTCAGGGACAGAGTCCCTGCCTTTGTATGGTTGACAAGCACATGGTCCAGTAGTGGGCCAGTAACATCAATTTTGGTCTACCCAAGAATTTTATCTTGTGATTTTAAATGATGTTGGAGACGATATATAAACAGATCATACAACTAAACATCAAAAAAAAATAAACACCCCAATGAAAAATGGTCAAAAGAACTGAGCAAACATTTTCTCTAAATAGGAAATGCATGTGGCCAATAACACATAAAAAGATGCTCAGCATCAGTAATCACCAGGGGAATGTAAAATAAAAACACAGTGAGATATCACCTCATACCTATCAGAATGGCTATCATCAAAAGTACACCCGTGATTGATTCATGTCAATGTATGGCAAAAACCACCACAGTATTGTAAAGTAATTAGCCTCCAATTAAAATAAATAAATTAACTTTCAAAAAGAGAACACCAATAACAAATGTTAGCAAGGATGTGAAGAAAAGGGAACATTTATACACTATCGGTAGGAATGTAAATTGGTGCAGCTACTGTGGAAAACAGTATGGAGGTTTCTCAAGAAACTAAAAATAGAACTACCATATGACACAGAAATTCAACTCCTGAGTATATGTCTGAAAAAAACAAAAACACTACTCGGAAAAGATACGTGCTTCCCACTGTTAATAGCAGTGTTATTTAGAGTTGCCAAGATTGGAAGCAACCTAAGTGTCCAACAACAGATGACTGGATAAAGAACATGTGATATATATATATATATATATATATATATATATATATATATATATATATATATAACTCAGACATAAAAAGAAATGAAATAATGCCATTTGCAGCAACATGGATGATCTTGGAGGGCATTATGCTTGTGAAATAAAACAGACAGAGAAAGACAAATACTGTATGATATCACTTATGTATGGAATCTAAAATATAAAACAAAGGCATGCATATAACAAAACAGGAACTGACTCACATGTATAGAAAACAAGCTGGTGGTTATCAGTGGGGAGAGGGAAGGGGGAGAGGGCAATATAGGGGTAGTGTATTAATAAGTACAAATTGTTATGTATAAAATAAGCTATAATACATGGGAATATAGCAAATATTTTAAATAACTATAAATGGAGTATAACCTTTGAAAATACATACATACTTACATAATATTGGGGAAAAATATGTCATGATGTGGAGAGATCATTATATATTGTAATTATAAAGTGAAGTAGCTTACAATAACAACAGGATGGTCAATATTTTTTTTAAAAAACCCACAAATCATGTATATATTCATGGAAAAAGACAAGGAGAAAATAGCCCAATATACTCATGATGGTGTACAATAGTAGGCATTTTAATTTTTTTCTTTATACTTATTGAGTATCTTTGTTTTCTAAAATTTCTGTTAGAAGTTCATGTCTCTTTTGTGATCAGGAGAAACACTCTTTTTTAAAAGAAAATAAATTTAGCACATGCACTTGAGAAGGATGTATGCATCCTTTCAGTACACAGTGCAGACATACAGAAAGAAAAATGAGCCTGTCTTGTCACAGTTTCCTGCAAGAGGATGCTGAGGATCTTATCACATCAGCACGGTGAGGGCACTGGGGAGAAATTTCTCTTGGGTCTCTGAATCAGGAAGAGCTACACTGGTTTGCTTTTATCTTATGGTCACTGTGATGCATGTAATTCTACAATCGTCAAATGGTTTTGCCTGACAATCCTCTGAGATTTTAACTTTTTCTGTTGAAGTAATTTTGGATTTACATGAAAGTTGAAAAAAACAGTACCCTGCATCCAATGCATATACCCTGCATCCAATTTTCCTAAGTGTTAACTGACTTAACCATAATACAATGATCAAAACCAGGAAATTAGCATTCATACTATAGTACTAACTAAATGTCTTAGTCCGCTCAGGTTACTTTAATGAAGTACCATAGACTAGGTGGCTTATAAACGGCAGAAATTTATTTCTCACAGTTCTGGAGGCTCGAAGCCTGATAAATGGGTGCCAATGGCACCCCATTCCAGTACTCTTGCCTGGAAAATCCCATGGATGAAGGAGCCTGGTAGGCTGCAGTCCATGGGGTCGCTAAGAGTCGGACACAACTGAACGACTTCACTTTCACTTTTCACTTTCATGCATTGGAGAAGGAAATGGCAACCCACTCCAGTGTTCTTGCCTGGAGAACCCAGGGACCGGAGAGCCTGGTGGGCTGCCATCTATGGGGTCACACAGAGTCGGACATGACTGAAGCAACGCAGCAGCATGGTTGGGTTCTGGTGAGAGTCTTCTTTTGCATTGCAAACTGTCATCTTTTCTGTGTCATCAGGGGGTGGAAGGGGCAAGGAAGTTCTCTAGGACCTCTTTTTCAGTTCAGTTCAGTTCAGTCATTCAGTTGTGTCCAACTCTTTGCGACCCCATGAATTACAGCATGCCAGGCCTCCCTATCCATCACCAACTCCCAGAGTTTACTCAAATTCATGTCCATCGAGTCGATGATGCCATCCAGCCATCTCATCCTCTGTCATCTCCTGCTCCTCCTGTGCTTCGCATGAGGTGGCCAAAGTACTGGAGTTTCAGCTTTCGCATCAGTCCTTCCAATGAACACCCAGGACTGATCTCCTTTAGAATGGACTGGTTGGATCTCCTTGCAGTCCAAGGGACTCTCAAGAATCTTCTCCAACACCAGAGTTCAAAAGCATCAATTCTTCAGCGCTCAGCTTTCTTCACAGTCCAACTCTCACATCCATACATGACCACTGGAAAAACCACAGCCTTGACTAGATGGACCTTTGTCGGCAAAGTAATGTCTCTGCTTTTGAATATGCTATCTAGGTTGGTCATAACTTTCCTTCCAAGGAGTAAGTGTCTTTTAATTTCATGGCTGCAGTCACCATCTGCAGTGATTTTGGAGCCCCCAAAAATAAACTCTGACACTATTTCCACTGTTTCCCCATCTATTTCCCATAAAGTGATGGGACCGGATGCCATGATCTTCGTTTTCTGAATGTTGAGCTTTAAGCCAACTTTTTCACTCTCCTCTTTCACTTTCATCAAGAGGCTTTTTAGTTCCTCTTCACTTTCTGCCATAAGGGTAGTGTCATCTGCATATCTGAGGTCATTGAGATTTCTCCTGGCAATCTTGATTCCAGCTTGTGCTTCTTCCAGCCCAGCGTTTCTCATGATGTACTCTGCATGTAAGTTAAATAAGCAGGGTGACAATATACAGCCTTGACATACTCCTTTTCCTATTTGGAACCAGTCTGTTGTTCCATGTCTAGTTCTAACTGTTTCTTTCTGACCTGCATACAGATTACTCAAGAGGCAGGTCAGGTGGTCTGGTATTCCCATCTCTTTCAGAATTTCCACAGTTTATTGTGATCCACACAGTCAAAGGCTTTGGCATAGTCAATAAAGCAGAAATAGATGTTTTTCTGGAACTCTCTTGCTTTTTCCATGATCCAGCAGATGTTGGCAATTTGATCTCTGGTTCCTCTGGCTTTTCTAAAACCAGCTTGAACATCTGGAAGTTCATGGTTCATGTATTTCTGAAGCCTGGCTTGGAGAATTTTGAGCATTATTTTACCAGCGTGTGAGATGAGTGCAATTGTGCGGTAGTTTGAGCATTCTTTGGCATTGCCTTTCTTTGCGATTGGAATGAAAACTGACCTTTTCCAATCTTATGGGCATTGCTGAGTTTTCCAAATTTGGTGGCATATTGAGTGCAGCACTTTCACAGCGTCATCTTTCAGGATTTGAAATAGCTCAACTGGAATTCCATCAACTCCACTAGCTTTGTTCGTAGTGATGCTTTCTAAGGCCCACCTGACTTCACATTCCAGAATGTCTGGCTCTAGGTGAGTGATCACAACATCGTGATTATCTGGGTCATGAAGATCTTTTTTGTACAGTTCTTCTGTGTATTCTTGCCACCTCTTCTTAATATCTTCTGCTTCTGTTAGGTCCATACCATTTCTGTCCTTTATTGAGCCCATCTTTGCATGAAATGTTCCCTTGGTATCTCTAATTTTCTTGAAGAGATCTCTAGTCTTTCCCATTCTATTGTTTTCCTCTATTTCTTTGCATTGATGGCTGAGGAAGGCTTTCTTATCTCTCCTTGCTATTCTTTGGAACTCTGCATTCAGATGCTTATATCTTTCCTCTTCTCCTTTGCTTTTGGCTTCTCTTCTTTTCACAGCTATTTGTAAGGCCTCTCAGACAGCCATTTGCTTTTTTGCACTTCTTTCCATGGGGATGGTCTTGATCCCTGTCTCCTGTACAATGTCACGAACCTCTGTCCACAGTTCATCAAGCACTCTATCTATCAGATCTAGTCCCTTAAATCTATTTCTCACTTCCACTATATAATAATAAGGGATTTGATTTAGGCCATACCTGAATGGTCCAGTGGTTTTCCCTACTTTCTTCAATTTAAGTCTGAATTTGGCAATAAGGAGTTCATGTCTGAGCTACAGTCACCTCCCGGTCTTGTTTTTGCTGACTATATAGAGCTTCTCCATCTTTGGCTGCAAAGAACATAATCAATCTGATTTTGGTATTGACCATTTGGTGATGTCCATGTGTAGAGTCTTCTCTTGTGTCGTTGGAAGAGGGTGTTTGCTATGACCGGTGCATTCTCTTGGCAAAACTATTAGCCTTTGCCCTGCTTCATTCTGTACTCCAAGGCCAAATTTGCCTGTTACTCCAGGTGTTTCTCGACTTCTTATATTTGCATTCCAGTCCCCTATAATGAAAAGGACATCTTTTTTGGGTGTTAGTTCTAAAAGGTCTTGTAGGTCTTCATAGAACCGTTCAGCTTCAGCTTCTTCAGCATTACTGGTTGGGGCATAGGCTTAGATTACTGTGATATTGAATGGTTTGCCTTGGAAACGAACAGAGATCATTCTGTTGTTTTTGAGATTGCATCCAAGTACTGCATTTCGGACTCTTTTGTTGACCATGATGGCTACTCTGTTTCTTCTAAGGTAAAATCATTACCACTATCCAATTCCAGAATAGTTTCATCACACCAAAAAGAAATTCCTTGCACATTAGCAGTCACTTCTCATTTTCCCTACCCCCTACCCCAGCCCCAGCCCTTGGCAACCACTAATATTTCTTTTCTATGGATTTTCCTGTTCTGAGCATTTCATATAAATGTAATAGTATAATGTGTGGCCTTTGGGGTTTATTTTTTTTTTTTTTGCTTTTCTCAGTATTTTCAAGGTTCCTTGTTTTTATGGCTTAATAATATTCCATTGTATGGATGTATCTCATTTTCTTTATCCATTCATCAGTTTGAACATTTGATTTGTTGCCACCTTTTGGTCATTGTGAAAAGTCATGTTATGAACATTTGGATGCAAGTTTTTGGGTGGACATACATTTTCTTTTTTTTTTTCGTTTTCATTTTTCTTAGGCATATGTACGTAGAGTAGGATTTTTGGGTCTTATGATAACTCTATGTTTAACCTTTTAAGGATGTGCCAGACTATTTTCCAAAGTGGCTGCACTGTTTTCCATTCCAGTAGCTTGTGAGCTTTCCAATTTCTCCCATCCTTGCCAAAGCTTGTTGGCAAAATCTGTCTTTGATTATCTGCATCATAGTGGGTGCCAAGTGGTATCTCTTTGTGGTTTTGATTTGCATTTCTTTGATGGCTAATGATAATGAGCAGTTTTCATGAACTTATTTGCCATTTGTATATTCTCTTTTAGGGGTTTCTCCAATGGCTTAGCAGGTAATGAATCCACCTGCAACGCAGGTTCAGTCCCTGGGTGGGGATGATCCCCTGGAAGAGGAAATGGCAACTCACTCCAGTATCCTTGCCTGAAAACCCCATGGACAGAGGAACCTGGCAGGCTACAGTTCATGGGGTTGCAAGAGTTGGCACAACTAAGCGGGGGCAGCACAGCAGCAATCCTGAGCTCCACCCATGCCCTTTTCCAGAAAGGCACATTGGTGTCCCATGGGCCCTTTGAAAATGTTAAATAAATATTCTTTTTAGAGAAATATGTCTATTCAGACCTTTGCCCGCTTTTATTTGAGGTATATGTCTTTTTGTTACTGGGTTTCCCTGGTGGCTCAGTAGGTAAAGAATCTGCCTGCAATGCAGGAGACCTGGGTTTGATCCCTGAATTGGGAAGATCCCCTGGAGAAGGAAATGGCAACCCACTCCAATATTCTTGCCTGGGGAATCTTCATGGACAAAGGAGCCTGGCAACTGCAGTCTATGGGGTGGCAAAGAGTCGGACTCAACTGAGCAACTAAGCACACACACACACTTTTTGTTACTAAGTTGTAAGAGCTATATATATATGTATTCTAGATACAAGTCCCTTATCAAATATATGATTTGCAAATATTTCCTCCCATTCTGCATGTTGTCTTTTAACTTTCTGGATGGTATAATTTGTAGTACAAAAGTTTTAAATTTTTCTGTAGTCCACGAAAATTTTGTGTATCCCTTTTTTTTTTCTTTTGTCACTTGTGATTTTGGTGTCCTGTTTAGAGATCCATTATCTACTCCAAGGTCATGAAGATTTACAACACTGTTTTCTTCTAAGAGTTTTTATAGTTTTAGCTCTGGGTCTCTTGCCATTTCCATATGAATTTTAGGTTCAGTATGTCAGCTTCTGCAAGAAAAGCCAGTTGGAATTTTTTTAGGGATTGTACTAAATTTGTAGATCATTTTGAGGAGTATTGCCATCATAACAATATGTCTTCTGATCCATAAACAAGGAATGTTTTTCCATTTATTTAGGTTTTCTTTTATTTCATTCAGTGACTTTTATACTTTTCAGTGTGCATCTTACACTTCTTTTGTTAAATTTATTCCTAATCATTCTTTATTGCAAATGGAATGGTTAATTTGATTTTCAATTTGTCTGTTAGTGTATAGCAGTACAATTGATTTTTGTATATTGATCCTGTATCTTGCAACCTTGATGAACATGATTCCTAGCTCTACTATGGCTTTTGAGTAGATTCTTTAGGATTTTCTGCATATAAGATTATATTATCTGTGAACAGGAATATTTCTACTTCTTCCTTTCCAATATAGATGCCTTTTTTCCTTTCTCTTGCCTAATTGGCTTGACTGGAATCTCTAGTACAATGTCAAATAGAAATGGTAAGAGTAGCTATCCTTATCTTATTCCTGATCTCTAGGGAGAAGGCTCTCAGTTTTATGCTGTTAAATCTGATCTTGATGTTGTTGTTCAGTTGCTCAGTCATGTCCGACTCTGCAGCCTCATGGACTTCAGCACACCAGGCTTCCCTGTCCTTCACCATCTCCTGGAGCTTGCTCAAACCCATGTCCATTGAGTCAGTGATGCCATCCAACCATGTCATCCTCTGTCATCTCCTTCTCCTCCTGCCTTCAATCTTTCCATCATCAGGGTCTTTTCCAATGAGTCAGCTCTTCACATCAGGTGGCCAAAGTATTGGTGCTTCAGCTACAGCATCAGTCCTTCCAGTGAAAATTCTGGTTTGATCTCCTTGCAGTCCAAGTGACTTTCAAGAGTCTTCTTCAACACCACAGGTCGAAAGCATCAAATCTTCTGCATTCAACCTTCTTTATGGTCCAACTGTCACATCCATATGTGACTACTGGAAAACCGTAGCTTTGACTAGATGGACCTTTGCTGGCAAAGTAATGTCTCTTCTTTTTAATATGCTGTTTAGGTTTGTCACAGCTTTTCTTCCAAGGAGCAAGCGTCTTTTAATTTCATGGCTGCAGTTGCCATCTGCAGTGATTTTATCTGTGGGTAAATCTGATGTTAGCTGTGGATTTTTCATAGATGTCCTTTGTCAGATTGGGGAAATTACTTTCTATTTCTAGTTTGTTGAGTGTTTTTAATCATGAAAGGATATTGGACTGTGTCAAATGCTTGTCCTACATCTACTGAGATGAGCATGTGGGTTTTGTCTTTTGTTCTATTAATATAGCATATTACATTGATTGATTTTCATATTTTAAACCAATCTTGAATTCCTGGGGAAAAATTTTCACTTGGTCATTGTATGTAATCCTTTTTATATGTTGTTGAATTCAGTTTACTGATATTTTATAGATTTTTTAATTGTGGTTAAACATACATAACATAAAATTCACTATTTCAACCATTGCAAAGTGTTGAACTCAGTGATATTTAGTACATTCATAGTATTATGCAGTCATCATCACTATTTAGTTCCAGAACATTTCCATCACCCCAAAAGGAAACCCCAGACACATTAAGCAGTCACTCCCCATTCTCCCCTCTCCTTTGCCCCTGGCAACCATTAATATAATCTCTGTCCTATGAATTTACCTGTTTTGAATTTTGTTGAGAGTTTTTTTTAATCTATATTCATAAGGGATATTCTCTGTAGTTTTTGCCCAGGGGTGAAGCAAAAATAACTTGTGTGAAATCCTTTCTATTTAGAGAATGACTATTTAAAATTTCTTATCAGGAAAAGGGAGGCCTAGCCTTTCTGTAAAACACAATTATTCACAGGCCCCTTTGTACCCACTTCATTTGGCAAGAGAGGGAGGTGGGCAGAGGAAAGAAGGGGAGCAGTCTTTCAGCTTTGTCTCCCCTCTGTCTGATATAGATAGAGGACTTTGGAATGAAGGCTTCTTTGCATGGATTCAGGGAAAGTGTGAACATTTATCTTCCTTGCCTTCTAATCTCCCCTTTCTGTTACTGTGTTTAGCCCCCAGTGGCCTCAAGTAGCCAGATCCCAGGACAATATCTCTCCGGTCTCTGCTCCTCAGCTGGAGCCTTCAGCCCGAGACTGCTCTCAAAATTTGTTCCCTTTTGGATGTCCCTTGCCTACAATCCTTGCTAACTGGCAGATGGCATCCATTTGCTTGAGCCACATGTTCTTGTTTGGTAAGGTCTCCCTAAGGTTTGTCCAAATTCCCTGACCATGATGAATGTCAGGCCCTGAAGTTATAAAAAAATAGGTGAAGTTGTAAAAAAAAGGTCAAGAAGGAGGTATTTCTGGAGGGCAGTGTTTATGAAATTTTCAAGTAATGCACATAGGCAAGTTTGTCATTTGGTGAAGCAGACTCAAGGAGCGGAAGTGAAAGGTTACTCCCACCTTCACAGCACCCTTCTGTAGCCCAGTCCACCCTGCAGCTTTGTTGAGAGCTAAAAGTCCTTGGATGGATTTGGTGGTGGGAAAGGTTTTTTTCTCCAGAGAGGCTTTCGAGCTCACACTTCTCCAGAGCCCAAGGACACTCCCAGACTCAAGATGATGTCATTGGAGTGTTTTTAGATAGAGAATTTAAGACTTACTCTGACCTCATGTGCTTTGTGTTTCCAGCTGAACTCAAACTTTCCAAGACTTAGGTTCATTTACCTTTAGTCAAAAATTCCCTTTTTTGGCTCCATGTCTAATTATACATGGGATTCTAAGTCTTCTTGGCCATCAGGTACCACTTGATCAAAAGTACCACCCATTTAAGTGAGGCCAATGTGTCTGACATCTCCTTTGAAGTTCAAATAGGGTCGGAAATGAGTGCAATATTGCTCACATGATGTCAACTTCACATGTTTGAAATATAGTGTGTGACATTTGACAAACTCAAGAACATGGTAAGGCAGCCATTCTGCTTATAGAGCCAAAGATTCCACTCAGGAATAGGGAAATGACTTCCCATTGATGGTCTGTTTCTCTGTTGATGGTGGACTCAGACTAGGGAGCTCTTTGATGAAGGGTCTGAATACTATTTTCAACTCTTGGGAAAGTTGTGATCTATTTGAATGATTTCAGAATTTTAGTAGGCAGACCTTCCCTCATCCCTTGCTCTCACTCTGGGGGAGAGTTCCACTGAAGGCATAAGTTGTTTGTTTGTTTTTTTCTGAAACCTGCCTGGTTGATAAAAGCTATTAGTTGTATGTGTGTAATTTGCTTCTCCCTGAAGACTACTCCAGATAGCTTGGGCTTGGCCAGGCAAACCGGAGAAGGCAATTTCCCTAAAAGTAAGCTCTCACTTTCCCCATCTTCACCCACAGCAGGCCTTAGAGCACTCTCTTTCATCGAATCAAAATGAGACCACAGAACCTTCAGTTCAGCACCCCTGGCAGTCTGGACCAGTTGCCTGCAGTTGGTATACAAAATAATAATAGTAGCTAATGTCTTGTTATGATACTGTTATTATTATTATTTGACAGATAAGGAAACCAAGGCCAAGGGAGGGTAAGTTATCTTTCCCCAGGCAGAATCTGGGCTGGAATTCTGGTCTGTCTGACTCCAGAAACTACCTCTTAACAAGTACACTATAGCAATTCATTCATTCACTCAGCAAGTATTTAATGGGCACCAATTATGTGTTAGCACTGTTTTAGGCACTGGGGATATGCCAGTCAGAAGATCATCTGCTGGATCATGACACTATGTGGGCTTCCTGAAGAGAGAGGTCTTCTGGGGATTCATGACATACAGTGGAGGATACATCCATTTGCTAGCAGGATGAGGGATCTCAAAAATGTGAGAGCTGCAAACAGGAGTACAGGCAGTGTATAAAAACCTCAAGCTGTGCTGCAAAGGAAGGTAGAGTTTGACCTTAACCCTGATCCTAACAGTGTCCTGTGTGCTTAGTATAGGCTGTGGCCCATGTGCCAATGCTTGAAGTGGAGAACATGTCCCATTTGTCTCTATCACTCTGTGGAGGTCAACCCACCCAGAGCCCCCTAACCATAGGCCAACCTTAGGTTTCCACGTCTGCTCGCCTTTTTTTGCTTTTAGTAGCTGAATGTGTGGAGAAGGCAATGGCAACCCACTCCAGTGTTCTTGCCTGGAGAATCCCAGGGACGGGGGAGCCTGGTGGGCTGCCATCTATGGGGTTGCACAGAGTCGGACACGGCTGAAATGACTCAGCAGCAGCAACAGCAGCAGCTGAATGTGTGTTGTTCATGGCTCCTTGCAGGGAACACTGTTAGTCAGTCACAGGTGGTGCTGAGGTCGCCCCTACTATAGATACATTTCTCCCTTGTAAAGGGCAAAGGAGATATAGATCAAAGGACACCTGGGCCCATGTGCTTCATATGGAGACCCGGGTGAGCTGGAAAGGAAAGAGGAGGAGGGAACTGGGGCAGGCTAGAGCCATGCCATGATTTATTGGCTTGTTTTGCTCCTGCACTTCTGTTTACCCAGCTGGGCCTGCTGCTGCCCAGGGTCCCCGCATGTGCACAGCCATTCTGGCCAGTCTTTGTGGGAGTGTCAGAGAGAGTGTGGTCTGCACTAGCTCCTGGTAAAACTGAGGCAGTGGAGTTTGTCTTTGATGGTTGCAACATCCCTGCCCATTGGGCCTTTTCTCATCCTCCTGGGGCTCCCCCTCCCAACACACATATCCCAGTCCCAGCCACAAAATCCTTTGGGTCTTTTTCTCCTTAGTGGAGCCTGGCATCACTCAGGCATCTAAGACATACCTATGCTAACAGGTAAGCATCTGCCAACAGCCTCAAGCCTAATTCTTCTAGCATTTAAAAATGCTGGGCACCTCTTTAATTAATCTATTCAAGGGAGATAAGAACAGAGTGCCTCAGGAGAAGAAATGAAACAAATAGCTTAGAGAAGAGATACAGGTTTAAGAACATGAATCAAGTCCCTGGTCTTCTAGGCCAGTCTTCTAAATCTTGGCATCTTGATAAATCTCCCTGACTGCTTTAAATAGAGAAGTCTCGGTGGCCCCAAAGTAGAATGATTTCAGAACTCTGTATGTGCATGTGCACGAGAGAGAGAGAGAGAGGAAGGGGTGAGACAGAGAGATGGTGGTGGCGGTCAGGATTTGAGATTTATAAGGCCCCTCCATGTACATGTGGTCAATGATCTGTCAGTGCATAGAATCAGCTCTGTGTGTGCTATGCTTAGTCACTAGTGGTGTCTGACTCTTTGCAGCCCTATGGACTGCAGCCTCCCAGGCTCCTCTGTCCATAGGGATTCTCCAGGCAAGAATGCTGGAGTGTGTTGCCATACCCTCCTTCAGGGGATCTTCCCAACCCAGGGATCCAACCCAGGTCTCCCGCATTGTGGGTGGATTCTTTACCATCTGAGCCACCAGTGAAGCCCAAGAATACTAGAGTGAGTAGCCTATCCCTCCTCTAAGGGATCTTCCTGACCCAGGAATTGAACCGGGGTCTCCTGCATTGCAAGTGGTTTCTTTACCAGCTGAGCTACCAGTGAAGCCCCAGAATCAGCTCTACTTTTCTTAAATACCAACCTAACCTGAAACCAAACAGAAGAATGTAGCAACTGATGGCAGAGGGCCCTGGGCCTTGAGTGAGCACCAGAGTGGGGTGGTCCTGAGTGGGAGTTTTAAACCCTAGTGCTGGTGGCGCTAGTGGTAAAGAATCTGCTTGCAATGCAGGAGACCTGGGTTCAGTCCCTAGGTTGGGAAGATCTCTTGAGAAGGAAATGGCAACCCATTCTAGTATTCTTGCCTGGAAAAATTCTCACAGACAGAGGAGCCTGGTGGGTTACAGTCTATGGGGTCACAAAGAGTCAGACATGACTGAGCACACAGGTCTGTACTGCTACTTATTAACTCTTTGACCAGAGGCAAGTCGCTAGCTTAGCTTAGCTTCTCTTGGTTTTCATTGGTTTGGATATCAAATGTGATAAAGTCTGTCAGACACTTAGCACCCCATTTGCATGATCAGTACATGAGGGCTGTGATGATCAAGGTGAGGATTCTGAGGAACAGAAGCTGGGGCACCTGAAAGCTTCAGCACTTTTGATGTTCCTTCCTAGTGTTCCCACGGTTGAAAGGAAAATGTGGAAGGTGGACACAATCCAAGCGCCCATCGATAGATGAATGGATAAACAAAAAGTAGTATACACATACAACGGAATACTATTTGGCCTTAAATAAGAAGGAAATTCTGACACATGCTACATGGATGGACCTTAAAAACATTATGCTAAGTGAAATGAGTCAGTCACAAAAAGGTAAATACTGTATGATTCCACTTACATGAAGGGCCTGTAGTCGTCTGACTCATGGAGACAAAGTAGGATGGTAGTCGCCAGGAGTTCAAGGTAGCAGGGAAAGGAAAGCTGTTTAATGGGCACAGAGTTTCAGTTTGGGAATATGAAAAGAGTTCTGGAGATAGATGCTTGCACAACCATCTATCTCCAGAAAGATGTAAATATATAATGCCACTGAACTGTACATTTTAAATGGTTAAAACAGTAAGCTCTATGTGTGTGTGCATGCATGCTAAGTTGCTTCAGTCATGTCTGACTCTTTGCGACCCCATGGACTGTAGCCCACCAGGCTCCTCTATCCATGAGATTCTCCAGGCAAGAATATTGGAGTAGGTTGCCATGCCCTCCTCTAGGGGATCTTCCCGACCCAGGGATTGAACCCACATCTCTTACATCTCCTGCATTGGTAGGCGGGTCCTTTACCACCAGCACCACCTGGGAAGCCCCAAAACTTTATGTGTATGTTACCACAAATTTTTGAAATTTAAGTATGAGAATGGATGGGGTTAGGGATGTAAGTGTGAGGAGTGAGAGAAGGGAAAAGCACAGTGACTAGATGAGTGCTCCAGGGAAAGCCTTGCTGGGACTCCACTATGTTCTACCCTCCTGTGGGAGGGCAGCTGATTTCCATCAAGGGGCAGAGACAGAGACAACAGAAGCAGAAGAGGACAATGGCCTGGTGTTGTCAATGCCAAAGAAAAGAAGCAAGAGAATGGAGGTTTCTGAGCTCTGAAAATGCAGCAAGCTAGGAAAGAAGGCTCCATCCCAAGACTATGGTCACCTGTAGTGAGCACCGAAGCCCATGTGGACCACAGCTGCAGCCAGGCGGGGAGACCTTAGCTGTGGAAGAGGAGGTGCCAACTCTCCATTGCTTCCAAAGTAGAGTGTCTGGGACCAGCCTCTCCACTTCTTCCAATCCTGCTCCCTCTGGCTCCTCAGGGCCCCTCAGGGATGCACTTTCCCTGCAGCTGGGCTGCCTGGTTTCCCTGAATAAGAGGATGTGGAGGTGAGTCTTCCAGTCCTCACATCCCTAGCTGCCCTACCTCCTGGCTGGACCATCCTGGCCCCTGTGCACATGGCGCCTGTCCATGTGGACACACCTGAGTCCAGGACCAGAACAAGCTGCAGGGCTCCCAGCCCAGGCACGGAGGTAATTAGGCACGTCTTCTCTGCTCCTGAAGTAATGTTTATTTGTCTTCTAAATTCTGCCAACCAAAATGGCTTAGGCTGTGACTTACCATCACACCGTTATGTCATACTTCCTTACTGCTTTTATGACCAAGAAAGACTCCAGGCACAGTAGCCATATTATGTCCCAGCAAACTCCTGCCCAAATTAAGTCCCCGTTTCTGGTCCCTGTCACTGGTCAAAAATGACATCCAAGTATAATTGCTGTTTTAGGGGCACATTTTAGGGCAAAGGCAAAAAATAATGAATGTACCTTTTTCTGACTGAAATTTGCATCTGTGTTTTTACCCTCTCCTGGCAAACATAGTTTATGTTTATTTAAACAGCCCTTAATAAAAATGTACAGCTGCAAAGCATCTTACTGCTCGATGCTTTCTGGTTAAGAAAATTGCCCATAATCATAGCTGACTTTCCTATTCGTAACAGAATATTATTTTCACTGATGCATGGCTGCGGCCCAATGTGTGAACATTATAAACACAGTGGGAGGTTTATCTGAAGTTGCAAGCACTTCATTTGTTCATTCCTTCAGTCAATCAACAAACTTGTGTGGGGTGTAGGACCTTTTAGAGCACAGGGGAAAGGCACCATCTGAGAGGCATGAGAGAGTGTGTCAGGTCACCAGTATGATGAGGATAACCACTGTCAACCACAATTGATGTGTCAAGACTGGCTGTAAAGGGTGACGTCAATGATTTGTTGCTGATAATAGTGAATGTACCTAAATTGCTGAATGATTTCCTTTAGTTGTAAATTGGAGTGGATTCAAGATTATCTTTATGCTAACAGTGTTACTCTCACTTGCTTGTACTTCAGTATGTTTTAATGAGACTTAAGAGAAAAGGGTCTAATTACCAGCCAGCATGCTAAGAACCGTGTATTCCGTGAATATACCCATGGGAGTTTGTCATGCTTGTGAACGTCATCTGTCAGTTGTATCAGTTTAGAATTGTTGGAGGGGCACAGAAGGTGCGTGTTATGGGGAGGAATAGAGAGAGAGGAACCTGGGGAGGTCTGATGGGTATGTGCAGCTTTTCAGAGCTTGAATAAACACATTTTTGACCAGATTGCTCCAAATTTTGCAGAGCTAATTATGGTTGATATCATACAGCTACTGTTTATTGACCAAGTTCCAGTCTTTCCCCTGTTACAGAGATGGGATCTTAAAGTAGTGACTTTCAGTGCATACTTATGACTTTAGCCTGTCTTGGAGAAGCCATAATTATATATCTCACAATCGACTGCTCCTGCTACTGGCTGCATTGCATGTTGAGCTCCTTAGAAATGAGAATGTGACCCAAGAGGCAGTTTCCAAGCTAGGTTTCATGGAGTGATTGTATTGTACACCTCATATATCTGTCTTGGAAAATAGATGGAAATTTTCAGTAAAGACTCAAACTAGAAAAGGAACTTACTAATAATGACCTTGATATGCTATCTCTGTGGCTTCCCTGGTGGCTCAGAGGGTAAAGTGTCTGCCTGCAATGCAGGAGACCCGGGTTCGATCCCTGGGTCAGGAAGATCTCCTGGAGAAGGAAATGGCAACCCACTCCAATATCCTTGCCTGGAGAATTCCATGTACAGAGGAGGCTGGTGGGCTACAGTCCACAGGATCACAAAAAGTCAGACACAGCTGAGTGACTAACTTTCACTTTCATGCTATCTCTACTGGGTGTGGGGGGGTGTTGAGGGTACAGAGAAAGGATGCCTGTGTTGCCTTAACTTTTCCAATATAAAATGGATTTCTGCAATTAACCAGAAGATAGATGGACTAATACCTCACATGCAAATAGAACAAGCCATTGGCTTGGTGTTCTGATTCGAAGGGTACTGGAAATGTTTCCTCACTCCTGAAACTATTCTCCCACTGGTGCTTGGTTTTCTAACATTAGAAATTGTGGTAGAATTACTTTATTTGTTTAAAAACTATGCTTTGTTCTTTAAACTGTTTTTCTTTTTTCAAACACATGCTTTGGGAAAGGAGGATACTTTTTTTAAAAAATAAGAAGCACATTCAGGAATGAACTGGAAGCCTGCTAAAACTGTTGTTTAGAAGGCCAATTGTGTGGAGATGCAACCTCAGTAATTAATCAGTGAGAAGCTAGCCGCCAAATATCTGATGAGAGGGAGGAGGCCCTCTCCTTTGAGGGGGAAAATGACTCCCTTCTGATTGAAAAAGCACCATCCCAGACCTTCTTGCTGCTGACATGCAGATGTACATCTGGCTGTAATCTCTCACTCCCTGCTAGCTTTTGCCAAACTGTGTGGAACAGAAATCTTGTTTCTCCCCCATGTAAGGAGACAGAGAGAAATTGAATAGTTACATAGTTAAAATTCTGAGCACTGGCTAGGAGAAGGAACATGCCCAAAGCAATAAAAAGACTCTCACTTAAAAACTGTGACTGAAGAAAGATTCGAGCAGTTTAAACAACTGGTTGAGTTGATCTGGGTGAAGAGAGTAGGTGTCTCAAAGCCACAGACAAGTCTTGATACGCTGCAGACAAGCCAAGAAATCTTTAAACTGTGTTAAATCTACTCAAGGTTGTTGAACAAGATAGAACAAATGCTTGATAAAATTTGACAGGATTTATTTGCACCTAGGTGTCTGTGTTTCAATACATCTTGCTCTAAATTTTATTTTCTGTGGAGTTGTCTTAAATGTGGGTTTATTTATGAGTGAAAGCAGAAATGAGCCAGGAAATGTGCTCTGTTCCCTCTCTCAGAGCTGTCCCACTTAAGGGAAACCTATCATTCTGTCAGAGTGGTGGCAACTCACCCAAACTGCAGGACTAGCACATTTAGGAGGAAAATCACACCCTTTGAAGTTTTGTCTTCAAAATTTGTTAACCCACAATTCACAAGTGACAGCAAACACCCCCATGCTTATACCTTTGAATTAAATACTGCAGCCTTCTTTAAAAGTGAAAATGTCCCTGGGAAGGATAACATAATACGGTGGTTCCCCAAACTGAGTATTTATCAGAACCATCTGACACCACATCTTTCATTTATATTGAGAACTTTAAAAATGCAGGAAAGTATAGAAAAGAATATAGCAAACACTTGTGTTTCTGTGCAGAGTGGAAGTACACTATTTACTTTGTCTTCCATTAAAAAAATAGAATAATAGAAGAGACTTTTAAGCAGTTTATTTTTAAAAACAAACTACAGGAAAAGTTGGAGTTCCCTTAATCTCCCACTTCTCGTCCATCCATTTTCCTTAATTTGATACATTTTCTTCCAGGCCATAAACAATACATTATAGTTATATCCACTCTTTAAATTCAGCATTATATTCTTGAGAGCAGTTCATGTGGGTGCATAATGATCTAGCTGTTTTCACTGCTGAACTGTAACCTATAGTACAACCATGACATTTCATTTATTCATTCCCCAATTGATGAATTTTTAGATTGTTTCCATTTTTTTTTTTACTATTAAAAACAACTTGCAGTGAACACTGGTGTCCATGTGTCTTTGCACACTGGGTAGTGAAAAATTCTCCAGAGTATGTACCATTTAGATAGTAGAATGGGATTGCCAGCTTAAAAACTGTGCACACTTTTAGTTTTCTGGGTCTTAGCAGATTGCTTTCCAAAATGTCTACCAAATAACAATCCCACCAGTGATCTCTGTGGTCCCATGACACCATACCATTCATTGGCAACTCTCGAGTTTTAATTTTTGCCAATCTGACAATTAAAACTGATATCCCCCCTTAAAAAATGTCCCTGAATATTAGTGAGGTTGAGTATCTTTTCATATATTTATAGGTGATTCTAGTTTCTGTGGTCTATTGCCTGTTAGTAATCTTTACCCACTTTTCTTTTGGGTTGATTGCCTTTTTAAAATTGATTTATTATATGTCCTTTAGATGCTGCTTCTTTTCCAATTTTTGCAAGGCAAATATCCCCTCCTACTATATGGCTTGTTTTAACTTTATTGTGTTGCTTTTTTGCTGTAGACATTTTAAAATTTAATACAGCCACATTTATATATCTTTTCTATTAAACTTTGTGAGGTTTTTGAGTATGATTAATGAATTCTTCCATACTCTGAGACTATAAAGGTATTCTATATTTGAATCAGAATGTTATGAAATTTTGCTTTTAATATTTAGATCTTTAACTCATTTTGGACTGATTTGCATGCAGGATTTGAAGAAGTTATCTAATTTTTATCTTTTCTCACAAGGATCATTTTAATGCCACTCATTGAAAAGTC
The DNA here is from genome assembly GCF_001704415.2 of Capra hircus. Lineage (NCBI taxonomy): Eukaryota > Metazoa > Chordata > Mammalia > Artiodactyla > Bovidae > Capra > Capra hircus. Next base: position 10,831,967 of record NW_017189517.1, read on the forward strand.
TGTATCATATTCTCCATAATTTATAATCAACCTCTGTTGTATATCCTGTTGTCTTAGATTCATATGAGTTGTTTTTAAACTCTTTAATATTCCATTGATTTGTTTATCCATCTGCCAATATCACACCACACTGTTTTAATTGCTATAACATTATAATAAATGTTAAGAATCTGTCCCCCTCCCCATTGATCTTCAAAATTGTTTTGCCTATTCTTGATGCCTGACTCTTCTGTATAAATTTTAGAATCAGCTTGTCAGGAGCCATTAAAAATCCTGGTGTGATTTTTAAAAAATATTTATGTTGGGGTGTGTCCAGTCTTAGATGTGGCACATGGGATCTTTCATCGTGGCACATGGACTTCTCTCTAATCGAGGCACCTGGGTTTAGTAGTTGTGGCACATGTGCTTATTTGCCCCACAGCATGTGGGATCTTATTTCCCCCACCAGGGGTTGAACCCCCATCCCCTGCATTGGAAGACAAAGTCTTAACCACTGGACCACCGTGGAAGTACCCCTGGTGTGATTTAGACTGAATTTGAATTAAATTTATAGATCAGTTTGAAGAGAGTTGCCATCTTGATGTTGAGTCTTCTCATACATCATCATAGTATATCTTTCCTTTTTGAGGTCACCCTTTTCTAAGCTTTTAATTTTGATATAATTATGAAGTCATAGGATGATGGAAAATGTAGTATAGAAACATCGCCTGTACTATTCACCCATGTTCTCACAATGATTGCATCTTGGTTCTTCAAACAACTTTATTGAGGTACAACTGATATAAGAAACACTGGACATATTTAATGTGTATAATTTAACTGGATAATTTGATGAGCTTAAAGATATGTGTATATTCATGAAACCATCACTACAGTCAGCCATATGACCCCTCTGAAAATTTCTTTTGGCCTCCGTTTTTGGCAGTTGTCATTCTTTTGTCATTAGAAACTTAACATGAAATTTACCTTCTTAACATGTCTTTAAGTGAACAATGCTGAATTGTTGACTATAAACACAGTATTGTAGAGCAGATCTCCAGAACTTATTCATCTTGCTTAACTGAAACTTTGTCAGTGATTACATTTCACATAACTAGAATACAGTATCAAAATAAGGAATTTGACTTTGATTCCATGTTTATGTATACTTCTAAGCCATTTTATCCTGTGTAGACTTGTATAATCACCACTGTAATCAAGATACAGAACTATTCCATCACCACAAAGATAGCCTGGATGCTATGCTTTTATAGTTACATCCATCCCATTTCTGACTCCTGAAAACCACGAATCTGTTTATCTCCACAATTTTGTCATTTAAATAATATTATATAAATGGAATCATATCGTATGTGACCTCTTGAGACTGTCTTTTTTTATTCAACATAATTCCTTAGATATTCATCCATGTTATGGCGTGTATCAATGGTTTTCTCTTTTTTATTGTTGAATAATAGTCCATATTATGGATTATGACACTTTGTTGAACCATTCACCTATTGATGCATATTTTAGTTGTCTTTGTTTTGGGTGTTTTCTGATTGTTCTGTCTTTTGTTTCTCGTTTTCATTTTCTTGTTTTCCTGTGCATTACCTGAACATTTTTTAGAATTTCATTTCCATTTATCTACAGATTTTTTTAATGTATCTCTTTGGATAGCTATATACATAACTTATCACAGTCTATTGATGTCATCATTTATCTACTAAAGGAAACTATATAATTTTTGCTTCTCTTTATGACCCCCTCCCCCTCAGTTTATAGTATATTAATAATTGTCTTAAATGTTTCCTCTACATACATTGAGAAATATCAGCTGTTTTTACCTTTTGTTTCAATCATCAAACATAATTTAGAAAACTCAAGAGAAAAAGGAAAGCCTATTGTATTTACCCATATTTTGTTCTTTGTTGCTCCTCCCTTCCTGATATTCTATGATTCCTTCTTTCATTATTTCTTTCTGTCTGAAAAACTTCCCTTACCATTCTTTTTGTTGGCTGCTCCACACTTCTTGTGGGATGTTAGCTCCCTGAGCAGGGATTGAACCTGGGCCCTCCACAGTGAAAGCTCTAAATCCTAACCACAGGACCACCAGGGAATTCCCCCTTTAACCATTCTTTAAGGGTTGACTTAAAGGAGAGATAAGAAAGCCTTCCTCAGTGATCAATGCAAAGAAGTAGAGGAAAACAATAGAATGGGAAAGACTAGAGATCTCTTCAAGAAAATTAGAGATACCAAGGGAGCATTTCATGCAAAGATTGGCACAATAAACAATGGAAATGGTATGGACCTAACAGAAGCAGAAGATATTAAGAAGAGGTGGCAAGAATACACAGAAGAACTGTACAAAAAAGATCTTCATGACCCAGATAATCACGATGTTGTGATCACTCACCTAGAGCCAGACATTCTGGAATGTGAAGTCAGGTGGGCCTTAGAAAGCATCACTACGAACAAAGCTAGTGGAGGTGATGGAAGTCCAGTTCAGCTATTTCCAATCCTAAAAGATGATGCTGTGAAAGTGCTGCACTCAATATGCTAGCAAATTTGGAAAACTCAGCAGTGGCCACAGGACTGGAAAAGGTGTTTTCATTCCAATCCCAAATAATGGCAATGCCAAAGAATGTTCAAACTACTGCACAGTTGCACTCATCTCATATGTTAGCAAAGTAATGCTCAAAATTCTCTAAGCCAGGCTTCAACAGTGCATGAACTGTGAACTTCCAGATGTCTAATATAAAAGGCAGAGGAACCAGAGATCAAATTGCCAACATTCATTGGGTCATAGATAAAGCAAGAAAATTCCAGAAAAACATCTATTTTTGCTTTATTGAAAGCCTTTGACTGTGTGGATCACAACAAACTGTGGAAAATTCTGAAAGAGATGGGAATACCAGACCACCTGCCCTGCCTCCTGAGAAATCTGTATGCTGGTCAGGAAGCAACAGTTAGAACTGGACATGGAAAAACAGACTGGTTCCAAATAGGAAAAGGAGTACATCAAGGCTGTATATTGTCACCCTGCTGATTTAACTTCTATGCAGAGTACATCATGAGAAATGCTGGGATGGATGAAGCGCAAGCTGGAATCAAGATTGCCATGAGAAATATCAATAACCTCAGATATGGAGATGACACCACCCTTATGGCAGAAAGTAAAGAGGAACTAAAGAGCCTCTTGATGACAGTGAAAAAGCTGGCTTAAAACTGAACATTCGGAAAACAAAGATCATGGCATCTGGTCCCATCATTTCATGGCAAATAGATGGGGAAGCAATGGAGACAGTGAGAGACTTTATTTTGGGGGGCTCCAAAATCACTGCAGATGGTGAATGCAGCCATGAAATTAAGAGATGCTTGCTCCTTGGAAGAACCAACCTAGGCAGCATATTAAAAAGCAGAGACATTACTTTGCTGACAAAAGTCTGTCTAGTCAAGGCTATGGTTTTTCCAGTAGTCATGTATGGATGTGACTGTTGGGCCATAAAGAAAGCTGAACACCAAAGAATTGATGCTTTTGAACTGTGGTGTTGGAGAAGACTCTTGAGAGTCCCTTAGACTGCAAGGAGATCAACCAGCCAATCCTAAAGTAAACCAGTCCTGAATATTCATTGGAAGGACTGATGCTCAAGCTGAAGCTCTAATACTTTGGCCACCTGATGTGAAGAACTGACTCACTGGAAAAGACCCTGATGCTGGGAAAGATTGAAGGTAGGAGGAGAAGGGGACAACAGAGGATGAGATGGTTGAGTGGCATCACCGACTTGATGGACATGAGTTTGAGTAAGCTCCAGGAGTTTGTGAAGGACAGGGAGGCCTGGCATGCTGCAGTCCATGGGGAAAGAGTCGGACATGACTGAACAAATGAACTGAACTGAACTGAAGGGTTGGCTTACTAGTGACAAATTCTCTTAACTTTCCTTCATCTGAGAATTCCTGCAGGATACTTTTGTTGGATGTAGAATTCTGTGTTGGTAGTTCTTTTCTTTCAGCGCTTGAAAAATATTGTGCCACTTCCTTGTGACCTCTGTAGGTTCTGGAGAAATCCACACACATTGGAATTGTTTTTCCTTTATAGTTAAGGTATCATTTATCTCTAGCTGCATTCAAGATTTTTTCTTTGTATTTAGTTATCATAAGTTTGACTATGTATGTCTGCCTGGATTTCTTTGGGTTTATCCTTTGGGAGATGAGTTTTTGTTCAATCTTGAGTGTGATTTGTAACTATGAGAAGGTTTTAAGCATGGAAGCAACAAGATCTCACTTATATCCTTAAAAGATAACTTTAGCTACTGTGTAAATAAAAGATGGTAGAGGGACAACAAGGGACTTCGAAAGATCAGTTAGGCGGATAATGCAGTAGCCTGGGTGACAGGCTATAGTGGCTTGGATTAAGATGGTAACAAGTGAATATAGCAGTACATATAGAGAGGAAGGAGCAGATTTGAACTCTATTTTGAAGAGAGACTTGAAAAGACTTGAAAGATTCATTATATGGGGGCTGAGGTTAAGGATAAGAGGAGAAATCAGGTTGATGCCTTTATTTGGGGCTGGAGTAACTATGCGGGTGATGATGCCACTTTCTAAAGTATGGAAGACCAAGATAGGACTATATTTTGGGGTGAAATTAAGAGTTCTCTTTTGGTCACATTACATTTAAGATTCTGTGACAGATATACAAACAGGTATTCCAAGAAGGCAGTTGGATATACAAGTCTAAAGTTCAAGAGGTGATGTCAAGATTGTAGAGATAAATTTGAAAGTAACCTGCATATAGATACTGTTTAAAGTCATGGGAATGTATGAGATAATCTAGGGCATAGTGACACTAGAAAAGACGACTAAGCCTTTAGCCTTGGGATATTTTAACATTTAGAGGTCAAACAGAGAAAGACAGCAAAATGACTGAGAAGAAACAGCAAGTATGTAAGAGTAAACCCAGGAATTTACCCTAATGAGATGATTGGACAAGCACGTAGAGATATATACATATAAGAATGCTCATCATAGAATTTTTATAACACTATATATTGGAAATAAATGTCTTTAGAGAGATGACTAAATAACTCATGCTACATACATGCTACATAATATGCCAGGGAGACATTAAAGGGATGCATAAATCAATATTTATTGATATATAAAGAGGTCCACAACACATTATTACATGAAAGAGTAGGTTACAAAATTGCATATATAGTATGATGTAAAATTATATGTAAATTTAATGTAAAATTATATGTGTTTATGTGTGCAGGTGGTCAAGGGGGTAGGAGTTTTGTTTTTCTACTTTACTGATGTATCCCTTGAATCTAAAACAGTGTTTAGTTCCTAGTGTGTGCATGTGTGCTAAGTCCCTTCAGATGCATCCAACTCTTTGCAGCCCTATGGACATAACCCACCAAGCTCATCTATCCATGAGATTCTCTAGGCATGAATATTGGGGTGGGTTGCCATGCCCTCTTCCAAGGGATATTCCCAACCCAAGGATCAAACCCACGTCTCTTAGGTCTTCTGCATTGGCAGACAGATTCTTTCCCACTAGCACTACCGGCGGAGAAGGCGATGGCACCCCACTCCAGTACTCTTGCCTGGAAAATCCCATGGATGGAGGAGCCTGGTAGGCTGCAGTCCATGGGGTCGCTAGGAGTCGGACAGACTGAGCGATTTCACTTTCACTTTTCACTTTCATGCATTGGAGAAGGAAATGGCAACCCACTCCAGTGTTCTTGCCTGGAGAATCCCAGGGACGGGGAGCAGCAGCAGCACTACCGGGGTAGCTGCTTAGTTCCTGCTGCTGCTGCTGTTAAGTCGCTTCAGTCGTGTCCAACTCTGTGCGACCCCATAGACGGCAGCCCACCAGGCTCCCCCATCCCTGGGATTCTCCAGGCCAGAACACTGGAGTGGGTTGCCATTTCCTTCTCCAATGCATGAAAGTGAAAAGTGAAAGTGAAGTCACTCAGTCTGTCCGACTCCTAGCGACCCCATGGACTGCAGCCTACCAGGCTCCTCCATCCATGGGATTTTCCAGGCGAGAGTACTGGAGTGCGCTTAGCTCCTAGTAGGTGCTAATAAATATTTTTTGAAGGAAATGAATGAATGTTGAAAAATGTTCACCAAAATGTTCAGAGTGGTTATTTCTGAGTCTTGTGATTAAGAATATTTATTTTCCTTTCTTTTATATATGTTTTTACTTTGTAAACAATGAGCATAACTTCTTTTTATCAAGAAGAAAGTGTTTTTAATTTTTGAAACCACCATCACCATCATCAGTTACCTTTGATCTCCAAATACCCCTGTTTGGCTGTATTCAGAACAAAGCAGTTTTGCCATCATAAATCCGTATTTGGGCAGGAAGATCAGAATGATAGCAAAGAGATACATTGGCTCTTGGAGAGCTTGAGGCAGGAAAAGTGAACTAGGAGATGAAGACTGATAGGAGATGCAAGGAAGAAAGACTCATGCCTTTGGGGGAAAAAAGGACTTGAGCTAAGTTTTCTAAAAGAGGACCACATAGCATAAGCTGAGAGCCCCTTGCAAAATCTGACCTGGGGGGAGAAAAGTCTGTGGAATCCAGAGAGTACAGTGAATTTTGCAATCTAAATTCTTGACTCACGATTGTGGATGGATAAAGGAGTTAATAAAAGAGTCAAGTTGTGATTCCAAGGATTGTGCTCTTTGGTACAGAAATACTTCATTCCCTTTGGCGGCAGCAGTAGAAACTGACAGAAGCCTCTGTTTGAAGAAGACCTTCAGTTCAGTTCAGTCACTCAGTTGTGTCCGACTCTTTGTGACCCCATGAATTGCAGCACACCAGGCCTCCCTGTCCATCACCAACTCCCGGAGTTCACTCAAACTCATGTCCATCGAGTCGGTTATGCCATCCAGTCATCTCATCCTCTGTCATCCCCTTCTCCTGCCCCCAATCCCTCCCAGCATCAGAGTCTTTTCCAATGAGTCAACTCTTTGCATGAGGTGGCCAAAGTATTGGAGTTTCAGCTTTAGCATCAGTCCTTCCAATGAACACCCAGGACTGATCTCTTTAGAATGGACTGGTTGGATCTCCTTGCAGTCCAGGGGACTCTCAAGAGTCTTCTCCAACACCACAGTTCAAAAGCATCAATTGTTCAGCGCTCAGCTTTCTTCACAGTCCACCTCTCACATCCATACATGACCACTGGAAAAACCATAGCCTTGACTAGACAGACCTTTGTTGGCAAAGTAATGTCTCTGCTTTTGAATATGCTATCTAGGTTGGTCATAACTTTCCTTCCAAGGAGTAAGCGTCTTTTAATTTCATGGCTTGCAATCACCATCTGCAGTGATTTTGGAGCCCCCAAAAATAAACTCTGACACTGTTTCCCCATCTATTTCCCATGAAGTGATGGGACCAGATGCCATAATTAGTTTTCTGAATGTTGAGCTTTAAGCCAACTTTTTCACTCTCCTCTTTCACTTTCATCAAGAGGCTTTTTAGTTCCTCTTCACTTTCTGCCATAAGGGTCGTGTCATCTGCATATCTGAGGTTATTGATATTTCTCCTGGCAATCTTGATTCCAGCTTGTGCTTCTTCCAGTCCAGCGTTTCTCATGATGTACTCTGCATAGAAGTTAAATAAGCAGGGTGACAATATATAGCCTTGACGTACTCCTTTTCCTATTTGGAACCAGTCTGTTTTTCCATGTCCAGTTCTAACTGTTGCTTCCTGACCTGCATATAGGTTTTTCAAGAGGCAGGTCAGATGGTCTGGTATTCCCATCTCTTTCAGAATTTTCCACAGTTTGCTGTGATCCACACAGTCAAAGGCTTTGGCATAGTCAATAAAGCAGAAATAGATGTTTTTCTGGAACTCTCTTGCTTTTTTGATGATCCAGCAGATGTTGGCAATTTGATCTCTGGTTCCTCTGCCTTTTCTAAAACCAGCTTGAACATCTGGAATTTCATGGTTCATGTATTGCTGAAGCCTGGCTTGGAGAATTTTGAGCATTACTTTACTAGCATGTGAGATGAGTACAATTGTGTGGTAGTTGAGCATTCTTTGACATTGCCTTTCTTTGGGATTGGAATGAAAACTGACCTTTTCCAGTCCTGTGGCCACTGCTGAGTTTTCCAAATTTGGTGGCATATTGAGTGCAGCACTTTCACAGCATCGTCTTTCAGGATCTGAAATAGCTCCACTGGAATTCCATCACCTCCACTAGCTTTGTTCATACTGATGCTCTCTATTTTTTTTCCTGTAGCTATATAAAAAGCAAATCGGGTCATAGTCTTTGAATAATTGATTGGACATTCTTTGGGATTTCATATATGTGTTTGCCAATCACTCTCTGGCCTCCCCTCCAATCCCCCACATTAGCCTTTTACTCCCCCTCACCAGAAGATACTCTCCTGGAAGGTTAATCTCCTGCTAGTGTTTCTATTGTACTATATTATGTTAAATGAGTGATCATTTCCTTCCTGGCCTTGAGTTACAAAATGCTGTCTTCTTTTGCCCAAGTCTTGGATAGCATGGGCTCCAGGAAAAGGGTGGTGGCAGAAGTGAGGTTGCCAGATAAAATACAGAATGCCCAGTTAAAATATGAATTTAAGGTACCGAAATATTTTCTTGGTATAAGTATATCCCAAGTATTGCATGGGACATACTTATACCAAAAAAAGTCATTGTTGATCCAATATTCAATTTTAACTAGGCGTCTTTTTTTCCCTTCTAAATCTGGCAACCTTAGATAGAGGGGGAAAAAACTCATCATGTTATACAAGCAGTTTCTCAGTGCTTTTCATCCAAAACTTACCAGATGTTTCTTCGACAGACTTTCAATTTACAAAAGGAGAACATAACTAACTGATTAAGTCAAGATTAGACTGCAAATCAGTGCTAGAGATGGAAATGTAAGTTTTCAAGTTCTCCAACACATGATCTAATTCAGTGGTCTCTTTATCAATAATTTATTGGCTAGAAGGAAGCAAGATTAGAATTATCACAAGGCACATATCCCCATGAAAAGTAAAATTAAAAAAGAATCTAAAGGCAACAGCTTTTAAGGTCTTAATTTTCTCTAGACTATGAACATGACTATGTTTAGTCTCTAAGATAGTATTTCTCAGTGTGGGGTCCTTGGACAACTTGCATCAGAATCATTTGGAAAGCAGTCTGTAAACACAGACAGTGAAGATAATAGATCCTTTCAAGGACTGAGCCCATGGTCTTTTTCTCACCAACACCACAGTCACTTCCTCTATCTCCAGAGCCTTTAGTTCCACTAATAGCTTTTATCCAGAGGATCTCAATGACAGAGGGTTTGTGGATTATTTTTAGGGCTTTTTTTTCATTACACATTACAAAAGCAAAATTGTTTAAACATAACACTGTTAAAAGGCAAAACTGAAGAGGGATTTGACACCTCTTCCTAACACACCCAAATACAGGAATCCAAAATAACTGTTAAATGTAAGAGAATAGATGATTTATCTGACCTATATTAAATCACAAATTTAATCTGATCTTGGAAACTGAAAAAGTCTCTATCACCTTCATCTTGCCTTGGTGCCTAGTTAGTCCATAAAATTTATTCTCTACTTTTCCTTTTCTTCTCTACTCTTCCTCCATGAGGACTAATCATATCTTAATAATTTGGTGCCAAGCCACAGTATAATTGCTCCAGGTCAATACTGTACCTTATCAGATTGGAGAGCAGAAACTATTATCAAAAACTAAAAAGGATAAGGTCAAGAGGTATAACTTGAGTTTCAAAGCATCCCTAGGATGTGTGTATAACCAGAATGCCTTTTTAAATTGAAGAATTATGATTACTGTCTGTTAGAGCAAAGCAAATGTGTCCAATCAATCTGTCTTTTCACATTTATAGCAAACAGCCTCACACTTGGTCAATTCCTTAATCACATGCTAATAAAAATAACATAAATACTTTAGTAACTCACCCCATGCTACTAAAATGCAAGTAACCCAAGATGGCTTGACTATGTTGTTCTCATCTTGTTTTATCACCAGGGACTCGATTCTTCTTAGTTAGCCTTATGTGCTGCCAGTTGATACTTGCCTAAATATTTTCCTCATACTCAGAACATTATAGTTACTTTTTCAGGCTTCAAATATTTCCAACTAATTCTAGAAATACGTGAGGTACGCCTGAAACGCCGACAGCTGTAGCTTAGATCCAAAATAGTCAGGCTTGATCTAGGAGACACACTGAGCAAACAGAACCAGGAGTTTGAAGGTGACAGCTGAACAGGCATCAGTAGGAAACCGCCAGGTGCTCAGTTGATCCAGCTAAGGATGGGAACAGACGGATTCCATCTCTAGAAATAGCACCAAGGATGCCAACAAGTCACGGGATATGTGTGATAGCACAAATCTTCCCTTCCATTTTCTGAGGAGTTTGGGGAGATCTCAAGAACCTTAAACCTTAAACTGTGAAAATGTGTCTAATGAATAATCTTCAATATCGACTTGTTCAGCTCTTATTATTTTCAAGTCACATTGCTCGGCACTATGGGGGAATACAAAGAGGTTTATAATACAGGCTCTACTCATACAGTTTTCACACCAGTTAAGGAAATGACACAAGTATGGGGAAATCCTGTCTTATGAGGGATTAGGATCCTGGTGAGCAAAAATAATGATAATTTATAAACAAAATACCCCTCAGAAATTCCTTTGAAATGTGCTACATTGGAGACAGACATATTTTTCAGTAAGTCCAACATGGATTTGTTTTAATTTTTCCCTCCAACTTTATACAGGATCAGTCTTTCTCTAGTCAAGAACTAAGCTTATTAACTTGCATTCTGGGGCCCTATTGACTTTGTAAAGCATATATATTTAAGCATGATAATCACACAATGAGAGGCAAACCAGAACCAACACCATTTGAGGGATTCACATCTTCCAGTTCACATTAACTCCAGACCAAAGCTTATTGAGTTGGGTGGTAAATAGAATTGCCCACTTGATTTAAATTATTCCCCCCTCTAGTTCTCTTTTTAAACACTGACAAATTTGTATAAGAGTACTTGCTTATGATGTACCTCTCCATACCCATGTGAGAGGCAGTGAGAAGGCAAGCTTCATCATTTATTGACTGTACAGCCTTGGCCAAGTGAACCACAGCAAGCATCGATTCCCTCAGCTGTAAAACGAGGATAATGATTGCATCTTCCTGACAGGATTGTTCTGCTGATCAAATACAATGATGCTTACAGAAATGCTTAGCCTGGTACCTAGTAATATAAAAGTCCCAATAATGGTGAACTATTCTTAAAAAAAAATATATATATATATATATATATATATATATATATATATATAGAGAGAGAGAGAGAGAGAGAGAGAGGTTAACCATTACTGAAGCTTTTATTTATATAAATACGTACAAAATTGCCAGGTTTTTTTGGCCGGGGGAAAATTGCTTTTTATTTTTTTTTCAGCTTCATTGAGGTATAATTAAGTATACATCATGAGGATTTGATATACATATACAATGTGAAAGGATTCCCAGCATCTATTAATAGTTAATTAACATATCCATCACTTCAGATATGTATCTTTTTTGGGGGGTAGAATATTTAATCTCTATTTTCTTAGCAAATATACAATGCAGTATTATCAACCAAATTCACCATATATGATATTAGATCCTCAGACTTTATCTTTTTTCTTTTTTTTTTAAATTTTTATTTTTACTTTATTTCACTTTACAATACTGTATTGGTTTTGCCATACATTGACATGAATCCACCATGGGTGTACATGCGATCCCAAACATGAACCCCCCTCCCACCTCCCTCCCCACAACATCCCTCTGGGTCATCCCCGTGCACCAGCCCCCAGCATGCTGTATCCTGCATCGGACATAGACTGGTGATTCGATTCTTGCATGATAGTATACATGTTTCAATGCCATTCTCCCAAATCATCCCACCCTCTCCCTCTCCCTCTGAGTCCAAAAGTCCACTATACACATCTGAGTCTTTTTTGCTGTCTTGCATACAGGATCATCATTGCCATCTTTCTAAATTCCATATATATGTGTTGGTATACTGTATTGGTGTTTTTCTTTCTGGCTTACTTCACTCTGTATAATCAGCTCCAGTTTCATCCATCTCATCAGAACTGATTCAAATGTATTCTTTTTAATGGCTGAGTAATACTCCAAACTAGTACAACCACTATGGTACACAGACTTTATCTTATAGCTGAAAGTTGGTACCTTTTTACCAACCTCTCTCTACTTCCCACACCTCTCAGCCCCAGGCAGCCACTTTTCTACTCTCTAAGAGTCTGACCTTTCTCTTTAGATTCCACATGAAAGTGATATCATGCAGTATTCATCTTTTTCTACTTGTTTACGTCACTTGCCATAATGCCCTCAAGGTTCATCCATATTGTCACAATGGCAGAATTTCCTTCTTTCTCATGGCTGAATAATATTCCATCATTTATATATGCCACATTTTCATTACCTATTCATCCATCAATGGACAATTAGGTTGTTTCCATATCTTGGCTATTGTGAATAATACTGCATTGAACGTGAGTGTCCCTTGGGCTGCAAGGAGATCAAACCAGTCCATCCTAAAGTATATCAGTGCTGAATATTCATTGGAAGGACTAATGCTAAAGGTGAAACTCCAATCTTTGGCTACCTGATGCAAAGAACTGACTCATTGGAAAAGACCCTGACCCTGGGAAAGATTGAAGGCAGGAGAAGGGGACGACAGAAGATGAGATGGTTGGATAGTATCACCGACTCGATGGACATGAGTTAGAGCAAGCTCTGAGAGTTGTTGAAGGACAGGGAAGCCTGGCATGCTTCAGTCCATGGGGTTGCAAAGAGTTGGACATGACTGAGTGATTGAACTTAACTGAACATGCTGTGCATATATCTCTTTGATATCCTGTTTTCATTTCCTTGGATATATACCGAGAAGTGGGATTGCTGAATCATATGGTAATTCCATTTATAATTTTTTGAGGAACCACCATACCATTTTTATAGTGCCTGCACCAAATTATATTCCCAGCAACAGTGAACAAGTGTTCCCTTTTGTCCACATTCTCACCAATACTTGTCTCTTGTCTTTTTGATGATAGCTTTTCTAAGAAGTGTGAGGTGGTACCTCATAATAGCTTTGATTTGCATTTCCCTGATGATTAGTGATGTTGAGCACCTTTTCATGTATCTGTTGGTTTATCTGTATGTTTTCTTTGGGAAGATGTCTATTCAGTTTTGCTGTTCATTGTTTAATTCAGTTTTTGTTTGTTTGTTTTGCTATAAGGTTGTAGGAGTTGCAATATTTGGGCTAGTAACACTTTATAAGATATATAGTTTGCAAACATTTCCCCCTTTCTTTAGGTTGCCTTTCATTTTGCTGATGGTTTCCTTTTCTGTGCAGAAGATTTTTAGTTTGATGTAGTCTGTGTTTTTGGTGTCATATCCAAAACATTATTGACAAGACCAATCTCAAGGATCTTTTTCTATTAAGAGTTTTAGGGTTTCAGAGTTATAGAGTTTCTATAATTCAAGTCTTTAATCTATTATGAATTGTTTTTGTGTATGATGTACGATGGGGTCCAGCTTCATTGTTTTGTATGTGGCTGTCCAGTTTGAAGAACACCATTTATTATCCCTCCCCCATTTTGTATTCTTGCCTCCTTTGTCATGAATTAATTGATCATATGGGCATGGGTTTGTTTTGCGGCTCTCTATTTTCTTTCATTGATCTGTGTCTGTTTTTGTAACGATACCATACTGTTTTAATTACTATAACTTTGTAATATAGTTTAAAATTAGGAACTATGATGCTTCCAGCTTTATTCTTCTTTCTCAAGCTTGATTTGGCTATTTGGGTCTTTTGTGGTTACATACAAATTTTACGATTTTTTTCTATTTCTGTGAAATATACCATTAGAATTTTAATAAGGATTGCATTGAATCTGTGGATTGCTTTGGGTAGTATGAACATTCCAGCAATATTAATTCTTCCAATTTATGAGAATGGGATATCTTTCCATTTATTTGTGTCTTCTTCAATTTCTTTTCATCTTTAGTGTCTATAGTTTTCAGTGTACAGATTTTTCACCTCTTTGATTAAATTTATTTCTAAGTATTTTATTCTTTTTATGCAATTGTAAATGAGATTGTTTTCTCAATTTCTCTTTCTTGTAGTTCATTATTAATGTATAGAATGTAATTGATTTTTATGTATTGATTTTTTATCCTACAAATTTACTGAATTTATTTATTCTGGCAATTTCTTGATGGAGTCTTTGAGGTTTTCTATGTATAATACCATATCATCTGCAAACAGAGACAGTTTTACTTTCTCTTTCCTGATTTGAATGCCTTTTATTTCTTTTTCTTTCCTAATTGCTCTGGCTAGGACTTCCAGTATTATGTTGAATAAAAGTGTTGAGAGTGGGTATCTCTATCTTGTTCCTGATCTTAAAGGAAAAGCTTTCAGCTTTTCACCATTGGGTATGATGTGATCTTATCATATATGACCTACATTTATTATACTATGATAATCTCCTCTATAGCCAGTGATTTGAAAGTTTTTTAATCATGAAAGGATGTTGAATTTTGTCAAATACTTTTCCTGTATTTATTGAGATGATCGTATGATTGTTATCTTTCATTTTGTTAATATGGTGTATCACATTGATTAACTTACAGATGTTGAACTAGCCTTGCATCCTTGGAGTAAACCTCACTTGATCATAATGTATGATCTTTTTAATGTATTGCTGAATTCAGTTTGCTAATATTTTGTTGAGAATTTTTGCATCTGTGTTCATTAAGCATGTTGACCTATATTTTTCTTCTCTTGTGGCATTGTCTGATTTTGATATCAAAGTAATGCTGGCTTCATAAGATGAGTTTACAAGCATTCTCTTCTTTTTTCAAGAGTTTGAGAAGAATTGGTATTAATTCTTCTTTAAATGTTTGGTAGAATTCATCCATGACATCATCTGGTCCCTAGCTTTATTGGGATGTGTTTGATTATTGATTCAATGTCCTTACTAGTAATTTGTTCAATTTTCTATTTCTTCGTGATTTAGTCTTGGTAAATCTAACTAAAGTTTTGTTGTTTTGTTTATCTTTTCAAAAAGCCAGCTCTTAGTTTCGTAGGCCTTTCCTATAGTCCTTTTAGTTTCTATTTCATTTATTTCTGCTCTGATCTTTATTATTAGTTTCCTTCTAATAATAGATGGCAGAGGATGAGATGGTTGGATGGCATCACTGAATCTATGGACATGAGTTTGAGCAAGCTCCGGAAGGTGGTGAAGGACAGCAAAGCCTGGTGTGCTGCAGTCCACGGGGTCACAAATAGTCGGACATGACAGAGCGACTGAACAGCAACTAACTTTGCACTTAGTTTGTTCTTTTCTTAGTTCCTTGAAGTGTAAAGTTAATTGTTTATTTGAGCTTCTTCTCTTTTTGTAATTTAGGCATTTATTGCCATTGCCTTCCCTCTTAGAACCTCTTTTGTTGCATTCTATAACATCCCATCATTCACTATTACAGAACATGATTGTATATGGTGTATCAAATGAGAGAGACATGCCCTATCTGTTGAAGAAGTTCAAGGGAGGGAGACATAACTGGATGTATGTTGGCAGGGAGGGATCCAGGGTGAAGTGATCTTGAACTTGGTGAGGAATGGATAACATTGGAGAATTGGAGGGGTGAAAAGGAGTGGAGGAGCATAAAGAAAAGCAAGGCATTAATGAGTCGGGATGCTCAAGAGACCAGAAGTAAATGGGGATGGGTGAGGAAGCTTATGTAGCAGAACATTAAGAGTTGGTGTTGGAGGGGAAAGGCAGGACTTATGCCAGGCTATGATTCTGGAGAAATTATTTGAGATTTTTCACTCAAAGGTGATAGGATGATAAAACTTATCTAAATACACTTTCCAAATGCAGCTCACAGCCACTTTGTACTGAAAGACTTGCTGGGCCATTTCCCCTCCTGGATCTCATTCTTCCTTTCCCAAATTGTGTTGATACTGATTGCTCCTCCCCAACAATAATTTTGACCTTAACCTTCTGCCACCTCATCTTGGGAACTCAATGTTTTCTCTCTGTGTGTGGCGTTGTGGAGGCGGTGGGGGAGGGTGCAGTGGAGAGAGATATTTTCTCTGAAGATACAGTCCCACATTCTACTTCCTGTCTGCCATACAGAGCTTAGCACAATGTGGGTTCTGAAGGAAAAATCTGTGAATTAACTCAGTGACTGATTATGAACAATGTCTAATTAGAGCAGGAAAAACAAAGAATCCCATAGACAGGGTGATGCTGGTTCTGTGAAGAAAGTAGTAAAATAAAAGAAAGATGGACAGGCTTACCTGTCATAAGCTCATTCCTGAAGGTCTATAGTCAAGTCTTTTTTTCTAACATTTTCCTAAATATCTTTGCCTAAGTTAGTCAGGGACCTGCCAAGCCAAACAAAGGCTAGCTGCCTGACTCAGATAACTGATGTAATGGCTGCAGGGAATGGGGGGCTGGCCAGGAAGAGATGCCCCAAGTGTGGCCCTGTGGGGGAGACCAGCTTCCTCAGAGTCCAGAGGAGGAAGAGAAACAGCCTCTATCTTTAATCACAATTCTTCAAAAAACAAGCTCTGCTGAGAGCAGCAGACTCTGGAAGAGAAAATAGTCTTTGCAAAGGAAACCTTTGTCTAACCTGAGGCCAAGCCCAGGAGTCAAACTGTAAAAGGACTGGAAGGGAGACCCTGGGTATGAAATGAAAGAAGAGAGCCTGTTACACCCTTAGTTCCAAAGAACCACATCACCATGATTGTCACTGTCTGTCTTCCCAAATGCTCATCAAATGGAATTACCCAGCTGTGACAAATCTTCATTTGTCCAATGTGGAAGTTCCATGCTTTTCTCATATAAATCTGCACGTTTTCCTGGTTTGCAAAAGCCTCCAAGCACACCAACAGAAGAAGTCATTTGAAATAGATTCTGGTTAGAACTTGTCCTCTTCCTCATATTTAAGATGATGTCATCTCTGACAATGATACCTGATACCCTGATACCTGTCACCCTCCCCAGGCCCCCGCACTGCTTTCTGGATTCCCAGCTGAAACTGTTCCTAAGACCCCCAAATGACCCTTTCCTGCACCTCCACCAATCAGAATCCCATCCATCAGCCCACCCATCTTGTGCAGATGTTGGGGAGAAAGCATTTTGATTTAAGTAATGTACATTAAGGTGTAAGTGAGATCATACACAAACGAGACCAGGTGTGTTTGCATTTCCAGAAGGGCCATCCTAAGAAATAGAATTCTAAACAGTCAAATTTCCAGAGTTATTTCGGGGTGTTGTGTGATGAGACAAGCCTTATTGGGCCAACTCAAATACACCACATGGGTAACCACTTCAGCCACATCTGATGCCGTTCCCTTCACTTGGAATGTTTTGGCCTCTCCTGTCTCTCCCTCTAAGTCCTATTTTTCCTTCAGGGCTCAACTTGAGTCTTACCCATGAAGCCTGCCCAGAGTGCACCTGGCTTGAATTTCTCAGAAGTCATTGCTCCTCACTTGTTCCATCTGGGTTAGTTTGGTTTCTTCAAGCAGATCCTGAGCTCTGTGAGAGAAAGGAATAATGTTTTAAATTTCTTGCCTATCTTCCACAACTACTGGCATGATGCTGGGCTCACAGGAAATGTATAAGAAATGTTCATAGTAACTATCATTGTTTTCCCACATGTTATCTAATTTGAGTCACAGCAACTCTGTAAAGTAGAGTCTCACTCCTCCTGATGTGCAAAGAACTTGGTAGGGGGAACACTGCTGAAATGGAAGAAGTTCATTTAAAATCTCTCCTCCCCACCTTTTTTATGGCATTCTCAATTATTCAGTCGATACATGACTTTTGACTTTGACCACTATGACCAGCACTGTGCCATCAGAAAAGTAAAGAAGAGACAGGCTTGGAGCCCTGCCCTCTAGTCATGGAGCAGTGACTCCACACCTGGTTGATCATCATGAGTGCTTCAGGAACTTAACACACAGACTCCTAGTGATCTCCAGACATTCTGATTCAGTAGGTCTGGGATAGGACTCAGGTCTTTCCTCACAGCCACTTGAGAAATTCTGACAATCAGCCGTGTTTGAAAACCAATGCTCCAACTAGCCATATGCTGGATGGGCCTGTGGAGATGATCAAGTCAGGTGTTTCCTGAAGAGTAGGGGGCACACTACAGAGGCACACAAACTTTTTTAAAATTATTTTATATTTATCTCAGTGTATATTAGAAAAAAATAGTTATTTCATAAAACTAAAGTTTTAATAATATGATAGTTTCTTTTTATTAAAAATGCATTGAATTCTGGCATGTGCTGTGGCATGGATGAACCTTGAAGACATTATGCTAAGTGAAATAAGCCAGACACAAAAGAACAAATACTGTATGATTTCATTTAAATAAGGTACCTAGAGTATTTAAATTCAGAGATATGGAAAATAGAAGGGTAGTTGCCAGGGGTTGGGGGAAAGGGGACTGGGGAATTAGTGTTTAATAGAAGTAGGCTTCTAGTTTTGCAAGATGGGAAGCGTTCTGGAGGTGAATGATGGTTATGATTGCTCAACATTGTCAATGTACTTAATGTCATTGAGCTGTGCACTTTAATGTTTAAAAAGGCAAATTTTACGTTATGCATGTTTTGCCATAGTTTTACAAAATGTATTTAGGTTAAAAAACAAGATAGAAAAATTTTAAGTAAGTAAAAGTAGAGGCAGGTTGCAGATACAGCAAACATGAAGATGCTACACAAACGACTGGTATTCGAGAAGCATTGTCATTTCACTTTCTCATCTTACTTCGGAGGACACCAAGGCTCAGAGAAGGAGACAGACTTGCCCTATGCTACATATTGAGCCAAAGGCAAGGCCCGGACTAGCACCCAGGTCCCCTGACTCTGTCAGTATTTTTTCATTCCTATCATGTAATTAGTTGCTAAAATATTGTGGCGTAGGCAACAGACATGGAAGGTACACCATGTCTGCCAGAGAAGTCAGAGAGAGCTTGATAGAGGAAGTGGAACTTGCCATAGGCCCTAAAAATGGAAGGATTTGTAAATCGGAGGAGATGGATGGGGCGTGCACACAAAGACCCAGAAGCAAGAATGTGGGTGGTTTGTGGTTTATACTGACACAGTGAAGCTGGAACCGTGGCTGGAGCAGTAGGTTTATACTCTGAAATAATAGATGGTTCTTGAATGATAGGTTAATTTAGACTTGATTCAATAAGCAAAAGGCAACTCTTGTAGAATTTTGAGCACAGGTATGACATGCTGAAAGCGGCCTTCTTGAAGGATCGGGCAGTAGCCGATGGAATGGATAGCATGAAATCAGACCACTGAGTGGGCTTTTCTAGGAATCCAGCCATGATGTGACAAAAACCAGAACTGAGATGGTGACATTGGGAATACAGAGGCAGAGTAAATCAAAGCCTAATTCAAAAGCAAGTCAAAGGCAGAACTATCAGAACTTAGACATCCATGAAAGGGCAGATGAAGGAAAGAAAGGAATCTAGAATGACTCCAAGTTTTCTAGGCCTGGATGATGGGGTCGTGGTATTGCCCTCAACTGAAATTTAAAAAGCTGAAAGAGGAGATGATTTGGAGCAAAGGTGAAACATTTGGTTTTGGACGTAGGGAGTCTGAGGTGAAGATGGAACGTCCAAGTAGAGATGGTCTCCAAGTAGCTTGAAATATGAGATTGGAGCTTGGGTTAGAGGTTAGAGGTTATTGAACTCATTTTAATTCTGGGATACTTTACATGAGGATGGTCTTCCAGTGATATATTCATTTTTATTTAGAATTAATTTAAAAGCATATTGTTTTCATAAAGAAATTGTGGTGTAAGACTTTGAACACAAGGGAACAAGCATTTAAATGCCTTCAAAGCCAGAAAACATCAAGGAAAGGGTGGGAATGGCCCATGTGAATAATTATAAATTTTCTCTTCTGGAAAGGAAAGAGACAAAAACCATGGTGTAATTTCCAGTTGTCCTTTTTTGGAGCTCTAACGCATAGAAGGATTTAGTGTCCTTGTCACCCAATGCAACCTTTCAAAGAACTGCTGGATGAGTCTTTAGCAATGAACCTTTGGGAACACCTTGTATGAGATCCAGCTCCTCTGCAATTAATGCAGTATGGCAGCTGCCTGAATGATTCATATCAGGGCATCACATAACACCACGTAACGTGACAAAATGAGAATGGAGGGATTGACAATATTTGTGGTATTGTCTGTTAAATACTTGCTCAGTGTATGAAAGGCTATACCCCCTTAAGCATGACTGACAAAGCTCTTGGCCTTGCTAACCCCTCAAAATGTCAGCTCTGATTTCTATGAGTCAAACTAATGGAAAATGGCCGAGTTGGGGAAAACAGCAGGTTTGGCAGATGTTCCAGTGTGCTCTGAGAGCAAGCGAGAGGGAAGATGGTTTGTTCTGGACACACTTACAGAGAACACTGTGGCAACCTTTTCTTTTAAACCTGTTTCCTGGGCTCAGGGCTGGTCATCAGGAAAGCTAGCCCTTTTACCTCTCTTCGTATTTTCTGTTTCTCTCCATGGAGCTAGTCTTGCCTCCCAGTGCCCAGCACTATCAGACAGCGCCAGGCCCCCACTGTGAGGCCTCACTAAAACTAATAACAACTACTGTGTATTGAGAATTGACAGTATGCCAGACATTGTGCGAGGTGCTTTATATATGCATTATCTCATTTCGTCCTCAAACAAACTTATGAGGTAAGTAGTTACTCCCTTCATCGTACAGATTAAGGAAAGTGAAGTTTAAAGAGGTCAAGTAGATTCCACTAAGGCACAAACCCAAGTCCAGCACTCTTTCCACTCCATCACTCGTTGTCACAGAGAGATAGGAAAGAAAGAGAATAGAACTTAGCCAGCCAAAGCAGCCAGTTCAACTCCAGCAATCAGGAGACCCTCGTATCATATTTTTAAGCAATGAACTTCCCAGAAACCTTTAAATCTAACCCCTAAGGCAGACTCCACTGATGGTCTCAGGAAACTGGAAAGATATTTTATACCCTTGACATCAGTAATAGGAGAATTTGGGTCTGACAAAAAGTTTACTGTCACTCTTTAGATGCTTTCAGATGAGAAAACTATAAGACATACTTTCTTTGGGCTTTTCAACATATTTTGAATTTGCACTATCTAGCCCCTTCCATCGGAGAAGGCAATGGCACCCCACTCCAGTACTCTTGGCTGGAAAATCCCATGGATGGAGAAGCCTGGTGGGCTGCAGTCCATGGGGTCACGAAGAGTCAGACACAACTGAGTGACTTCATTTTCACTTTTCACTTTCATGCATTGGAGAAGGAAATTGCAACCCACTCCAGTGTTCTTGCCTGGAGAATCCCAGGGACGGGGGAGCCTGGTGGGCTGCCGTCTGTGGGTTCGCACAGAGTCGGACACGACTGAAGCAACTTAGCAGCAGCAGCAGCAGCAGCCCCTTCCATGACCGATCTGTGAGAGAGCCTTAATGCTGACATCCCTTTCCTAATCTCTTTCTGTTTTTTTCTTAATCTCGTTCTACTAATACATCAGTCTTAAAAGTGGCACATGATTTGAGGGGCACTGGGGAAGCTTTATGATTTGCACTTGAAGTAAAGTGAAGAAGTGAAGTGAAGTCGCTCAGTCATGTCCAACTCTTTGCAACCCCATGGACCATGGCTTACCAGGCTCCTCCATCCATGGGATTTTCCAGGCAAGAGTACTGGAGTGGGTTGCCATTTCCTTCTTCAGAGGATCTTCCCGACCCAAGAATCAAACCCAGGTCTCCCACATTGTAGGCAGACACCTTACCGTCTGAGCCACCAGGAAAGTCCCTGTTAAATTACAAGTCCTCTGAAAGGGTAGACTATCATTCTTTCTTGAATCATCACCCAATTCCTTATTGAGATTAGTTCATCCCATTGTTTTCCAAGATGAGGGCTAAGAACCATGATTCTTGGTCATGTTGAAAGAAGAAAAGGGACAAGGGCTAAGCTGCAATTGGGGCTGTGGAAGGGGGCAATCAAGAGAAACTTAAGCTCCTTCCCCAATTCATCAATGGCCAGTATCAGCCCTGAGCACATTGCTGTCTGTATAGCTGACCAATGCAGAGCTCAAACTAAGACCCACTGTGCTCTGCCTATGATTCACAAGAGTTAGAAAGAAGATAGTAACAAAGATATTATAATAATACAAGTGCTGTCCTACCTTAAGGAAGCTGACTGCTGCTGACCCAGCCTGAAGAGGGCTGGGTTTCAAAGTGTTTGTCCAGCAGTATTCAGGGCTCATACCAAGTGCTTCACCTTCTCTCACCTCATCCACCCTATGCCAAACAGGATAGCTGGCTGAGATGAAGGGAGAGGTCTATCCAGAGAAAGGCATTTTTCTTTGTTTATTTACTTTTCAATAAAACTAACCAGCCCACACAAAAATCAAACCAGCAATTCTGACCGCCTTGTTATGCCCTGGGTTTGGCACTTTCCCCTGTAAGAGATACTCTTGACCACCAACTTTCCCATCTTCGAAATGGAGAACGACACAGCTGGACAGGAACTCCTAACTCAGCTAGTTCCACCCTTAGTTGCACAGACTGTGGACAGGGAGGCTCAGAGGAGATGGATTTGCTCAAGGTCATGCAGTGAATTAGTTGTGGGCTGGAGCCCAGAGGTCCTGATTCCCGGATGAGCCTTCTTCCACTTCACCACATTGTAACCTCATCAACAGCAGACCTCCGATTAAGGGCCTCTTGGCTTACATCCGTTATGGGTTCCAAAGTGTTCTCCTAGCTGGCTTTTGGGACTCATTTGGTAATACAAGGCTGTTTGGATAGTGCCTAAGTGTCATCCAGGATTGTTCTTCCCAGATCAACTGCAATCCAGGCCAGGATGGAACACTGCCACGAAGTCAGTCCTCCCTGGCCTCTGCACTTTAAGTAAAGAAAAATGAATGTCTCTGTCTTCTGTCTGGGGCTCTCAGATTGCTGAACAGATGTCTGTCTCAAAACAACTCCTTAGATACTGGGCAGGGGAGAAATGGGTTATACACTCTGATAAGGGAACACAAGCTTTTAGAGTGCAAGAGAGCTGCTGTTGCCTGCTCCCATCTCTTCCATAGGACCAAATGGACAAAATGTTGAATTTTCCCTGTCAAAGATGTATAGTCTCCTGACTTGAAATATGCTTGTGAGCCCTGTATTTTTTGGGAAATTGGCCTTGAAGCCCAAGTTTGAGCTTCTCTCAGAAGACCTTACCTGTTTTTCCACCAGGCTCCAGACTCCAGTTTTTTTTTTTCATTCACATGAAATAACCAATTTATCCCCAGTTTTGACCCAGAGAAAGAAAAGATGCCATTTCATCCAGGTTGCTGAATTCCATATACTTGAATACTTCACTTCCCCATACCCACTGGTTAGTGGCCCGGTATGGGCACTATTTTTGGAGCTCACCTAAACAAAAAGCTGGTGGCCAGGGAGTCGGGAATTTGAGAATGTCTCTGGTGCTGGATTCAGCTCCTGTTTCACTCCAAGCCTCAATCCAGTCAAAGTAATGATCTGGTGTTGCCACTTAAGACTGCAGATGCTTAGTTCCTGCTGGGTCTACTTTCAACAGTTCAAATATAGCAGAGGACACAAGTCGATGCATGTTCCTCAGGAAGGACACACAACACGTGGCCACCCACTCAGCAGGCCCAAAGTTACTTCTTTGTAGAGGCTGACAGCTGCTCTGCTGAGGCCCTCTGGAGGGTCCAGGCAGCCTTCCAAGATGGGAAAAGCCATTTATTCTCCACCATCCCCTTCTGCTGTCAATAGAGAAGCTTGGGTGAGGTGGTCCTACATAGCCCAAGCCAGAGATGACCTGTGTATGTGCTATGGAATTTGAGGGCTATGCCTAGGGCCAGCTTCAGGCAAAGCTGACACAGATGACCAGCTACGCATTCTGATGTAAGGGCTGTCTGATAGGCTTCTAATTATCTCTCCTCCACATTATGCTGTCATAAATCTTAGATCAGACATGTCAGTTATGACATCCGACATCTCCACAGTTCCTTCTCAGGGAAATTACATTGCCCATGGTCCCTTGCTGAAGAAAACGGACCTAGACTACTCGTTGAAAATGGACTGGTGACTTCTTAAGTCATGGATGGGCATCTGACTCAGAATAGTCAATGTATTAGCTGTTGGATGGCCTTTGTATGACATGGCCTACCAAAAAAAAACTGTACTCAAGAGGACAATGGGAAGTAGCTAAGATGCACAACTTGTCTCCCTAGAATATAAGTGGGGAACTTATGAGATTTAAGTTTGTTGGTAGCAGAACCATAAATAAGACACTAGATCAAAGCAGAGATGAACAGCAGTGGGTGGGTGGGGGGTGTTTTGTTTCTTTTAATTTTTTGCAGTTTTTAAAATAGCTTTTATTTTTTAATTTATATTTTGTTTTAATTGTAGGATAATTACCTTACAATATTGAGTTGGTGATGCCATCCAACCATCTCATCCTCTGTCATCCCTTTCTCCTCCCTCCCTCAGTCTTTCCCAGCATCTGGGTCTCTTCCAATGAGTCAGTTCTTCACATCAGGTGGCCAAAGTATTGGAGTTTCAGCTTCAGCATCAGTCCTTCCAATGAACATTCAGGACTGGTTTCCTTTAGGATGGACTGGTTGGATCTCCTTGTAGTCCAAAGGACTCTCAAGAGTCTTCTCCAACACC
Organism: Capra hircus; assembly: GCF_001704415.2. Classification (NCBI taxonomy): domain Eukaryota; kingdom Metazoa; phylum Chordata; class Mammalia; order Artiodactyla; family Bovidae; genus Capra; species Capra hircus. Next base: position 10,856,722 of record NW_017189517.1, read on the forward strand.
ACAGTTCAAAAGCATCAATTCTTCGGCACTCAGCTTTCTTTATAGTCCAACTCTCACATCCATACATGACTACTGAAAAGCCATAGCTTTGACTAGACGGACTTTTGTTGACAAAGTAATGTCTCTGCTTTTTAATATGCTGTCTAGTTTGGTCATAACTTTTCTTCCAAGGAGCAACAGGATTGCAGATACTCAACTCAATATTCAGTCCTTATACATGGTACCCACACAGACTGATGTTGCCACCAACAGGAGTTGGGCACAAAGCCAGTGTTGACTTTGTGGCAGCTCCAGAAGAAGGCCTTTCATGGGAGATTAAGTATCCTTCCAAGCCTCTTGCCACAATAGCTAGTATGGATGGTTTTTCAATATTTTTTAAGTCACATAGCCACTCAATGTTTGGGCTCAGTGTTATGGACAGGATGCTGGAAGAATCTTATCCCTGACTTTACCCAAAGCCAGCCCTATCATCTGTTTTCAATCTAGACTGAATTAGCCTGTGATGGGAAGCAGAGGAAGATAAATGATACAAAGCCACTGTTTTTAAACCTCTAGCAATCCATGGTGGAAAAGATTTGTGACATTCAGATCACTGTGTCATCATGTGGTAAAAGCTGATGAAGAGTCTCTTCTAGAAAAGGAACCTGGATTCTAGACTCCTGAGTCTAGGCTCATTTGAACCAGCTTGTGAAATTCACCTCTCCATTTTGCTGTTTACAATAGAGGGTAAGCAGGCCCACAATGACAGAGAAAGGATGCTCTAGGTAACATCTCTCAGATCCCTGCAGATGGTGGGAGAAATAGCCATAGAAGTTCTGGGATAGTCCCAAGGCCCACTGGACTAAGTCATACCCCATTTCACTATTGAACCTATACCCCAAAAATTAATTTTGTAGCTTTAATCATAGGAAAAAGGAAAATTTTGTATTTGTGTGCCCTTTGATTTTTTGTTTAGTGGGACTTCATGGAAAATTTTGGAGATGGAAGAATGGAAGAAGAAAACATTGAAATTGAACAAATAAATCACACACAAAATACTGCACATATTTCTTGAGCTTATCTCTATGACTTGTGAACTGGATTAGGATGAAGATGACATCTTGGTTTCACAGTTGAAGAGTTCACATATTCTTTTACTTTATCTCAACTTACTATCTGAGTTTCGACTTAAAGGAATTTATATGACTCTTCTCCTAGGCCATTTGATCTTCTTACATCTTGGTCAAGAACAGATAGGGAGGCACTGATGTCACCTAGGGCAAGGCCAGGCTTCAGTAACCTTGATCAGTAACCCTGATCAAGACAGCAGGAGCTATTTGGCCTAAGGGTTTGTCCTTTCCCCTTGAGCTTCTCAAAACCCATCTGAGCTTGTTTGTCCCATGACTGGCCCAGCAGCCTGGGCTCCATGGCCCATCAAGCTGCCCTGTAAGGATCTTCATTCAATGACACTACTCTCTGAAGTGCCTGCTACCAGATAAACTAAATCAAGTTTAAGTAGAGAAGCAAAGAATATCTGAGTCAGCAAGGGCCTTAAAAATCACCTTCCCAAGAAGTGAAAGTAAAAGTATTAGTTGCTCAGTCGTGTCCAACTCTTTGCAACCCCGAGAACTGTAGCCTGCCAGGCTTCTCTGTCCATGGAATTCTCCAGGCAAGAATACTAAAGTGTGTAGCCATTCTCTTCTCCAGGGGATCTGCCTGACCAAGGATCAAATCTGGGTCTCCTGCCCTGTAGGCAGATTCTTTACCATCTGAGCCACCAGGGAAGCAAGAATGCCAGAAAATATAGAAGAAACCATAGTATTGGCAGATCACCCCTGCTTTATGCCCATCGTTATTACTGCCTGTAGTAATACACCAATAGCCAAATGTCTGTGCTATTGGCTGTTTGACTGTATTCACCTTCTTTTAAATTTGTGGTCCTTGGCAGAAAGACTGCTAAATGGATAATATCTCCAGGACGTGGCACAGAGCAGGTGCTTAATAAGCAGTGGTTGAATTAATGAATGTGCATGCATGTGTCTATGTGTGTGTTGAAACTGTGTGTATATTACTGCTTCATGTCTGCACTTAGGCTCTATCTATCCCTGCTGCTGGGGCCTCCCTGGTGGCTCAGACAGTAAAGAATCTGCCTGCAATGTGAAAGAGTGGAGTTTGATCCCTGGGTCAGGAATATCCACTGGAGAAGGGAATGGCCAACCACTCCCTATAGGGTTGCAAAGAGTCAGACACAACTGAGTGACTAACACTTTCACCTTTTCATCCTTGCTGCTGGGAACAGCATCTTCACTCCTCTCGTTATCCTTTAGGCAGCCTCATTAGCTCAATGACATCTTCCCAAGAGGATCACCTCCTCTTAACAAGCTAAGAGTTTACCACTCATTTGATTCTCATAGCACACAGTATTGTCATTGTAGTTTGATTTTTTTAACCCTGTTAATGGCTGCTGATGAATTTGGGTAGGTCCCTCCAAGGTAGAATAATTCTTAGTTTCCCAGGGACCTTGTGGAAACAACAATGATAGCCTAATGAAAGAGCAACGAATACAATATTAGGTCCTGAAAAGAAGGAGCAATCCTCTGTCCCTTCTCTGAGAGGAACCCCTTGAGATGCAGAATTTTCCTGGCTTGGTCACATAAGTCTGATCACAATCGTCCCCCAGCCTACCCCACCTGCTTGTATGATTCTGGGCAAGTCTTAGGTACTTCAGATTCCATATGCTCACCTGTACAATGAAGAGGTTGACCTCTGGACACCAGAATATTTTGTAGTTTTCTACTGGGCTTGATTTTTCCTGACTCCCAGAAGGGAGGAAAGAACCAAGGCTAAAGGTACAACATCTACCCAGATGACCCTCTGCACCTCCACGTCTGCCCTGTTCTAATTCAAGGTGCGGCACACAGACACTTGGCTATTGGCATTAATTAAGGAAGCCAAAAGAAAAGTCTAGAACTACAGCCAATGTCCCACATACACAACAGATTTTCCAAGCTCTGACCTGGGTAATTTTCTTGAGAGGCCACATAAAACTGACATAGGGACGGGGAAGTGGTTTCCTTTTTCATAATACTTGCTCACACAACAACCCTTCCAAAGACAAAGAAATGGTGAACATTTGAGGCAGGACCTGTTTCTCCTCTCCTCTCCCCTTATCACTTCAGGGCACATTGGGACACAGTGTGAAAAGTCAGGAGATGGAGTCGCTAAGGTGGTGCAATTAGCTGGAGGCAGACCTGGGTCTTCATCTCAGCTCTGTTATTTGCTGGCTGTGAGATCCTAATCAAGTTTACTTAACCTCTGATCCCTAGTTTTGTCATCTGTAAAGGGGAATAATAATGGTGCTACCTCGCAGGGTCATTGTGAGGGTTAAATGAAGTGATGTGCGGAGAATGCTTAGAACAGTGCCTGGCACTTAGCAGGGTTAGGAGAACACTTTCCAAATAATATTGGAACACAAGAGTATCCATTTCCTCTGGGATTCTGGGTGATAAAATGCTTGAAATTGGGGCTGTTCTAGAAAATGTAGTCTCTGTGCCTGGGAGGTAGCTTGCATTCTGCTCTTTAGCAGCTAGTCTTGAAAACTCTGCTCAGTAGCTTGACCAAGTGGGAATTTACCTTCTTTACGGGGAAGAACAGAGACCCTTAGACTCTAGGGCCTGGTAAGAAGCTCAGAGAGCAGCTAATGCAACAAGCCTCCTCCCAACCTTCCCCCACAGCCACCCAGAGGACCCAGAAACTTGGGGGAAAAGGGAAGTGATTTGCTCAAGATCACACAATAAACCAGTCATGGAGAGTTTGTTGCCATCACTGAATCTTTTATAAATAAAAGAAGTTTAGAACAAAAAAAAAAGTGTGCAGCACAAAACAGGTTAAAAATGTACAAATCCAGGAGACTTAAGCTAATCCCGCCCTATGTAACTGGGTTTCTCAACTTCTGCACTATTGACAATTTGGGGCCAGGAAATCCTCCCTTGTGGGGCTGTCATATGTGTTGTAAGAGGTTTAACTGTGTCCTTGGCCTCCACCTACTAGATGTCAATAGTATCCCTTCGCCCAGGCTGTTCAGTTTAGTTCAGTTGCTCAGTCGTGTCTGACTCTTTGCGACCTCATGGACTGCAGCACGCCAGGCCTCCCTGTCCATCACCAACTCCCAGAGTTTACTCAATCTCATGTCCATTGAGTCAGTGATGCCATCCAACCATCTCATCCTCTGTCATCCCCTTCTCCTCCTGTTTTCAATCTTTCCAAGCATTAGGGTCTTTTCAAATGAGTCAGCTCTTCACATCAGGTGGCCAAAGTATTGGAGTTTCAGCTTCAACATCAGTCCTTCAATGATCACCTAGGGCTGATCTCCTTTAGGATGGACTGGTTGGATCTCCTTGCAGTCCAGGGGACTCTCAAGAGTCTTCTCCAACACCACAGTTCAAAAGCATCAATTCTTCAGCGCTCAGCTTTCTTTATAGTCCAACTCTCGCATCTATACATGGCTACTGGAAAAACCATAGCTTTGACTAGACGGACCTCTGTCGGCAAAGTAATGTCTCTGCTTTTGAATATGCTGTCTAGGTTGGTCATAACTTTTCTTCCAAGGAGTAAGCGTCTTTTAATTTCATGGCTTGCAATCACCATCTGCAGTGATTTTGGAGCCCCCCGAAATAAACTCTGACACTGTTTCCCCATCTATTTCCCACGAAGCGATGGAACTGGACGCCATGATCTTAGTATTCTGAATGTTGAGCTTTAAGCCAACTTTTTCACTCTCCTCTTTCACTTTCATCAAGAGGCTCTTCAGTTCCTCTTCACTTTCTGCCATAAGGGTCGTGTCATCTGCATATCTGAGGTTATTGATATTTCTCCTGGCAATCTTGATTCCAGCTTGTGCTTCCTCCAGCCCTGCGTTTCTCATGAGGTACTCTGCATAGAAGTTAAATAAGCAGGGTGACAACATACAGCCTTAACGTACTCCTTCTCCTATTTGGAACCAGTCTGTTGTTCCATGCCCAGTTCTAACTGTTGCTTCCTGACCAGCATGCAGATTGCTCAAGAGGCAGGTCAGGTAGGTGGTCTGGTAGTCCCATCTCTTTCAGAATTTTCCACAGTTTATTGTGATCCACACAGTCAAAGCCTTTGGCGTAGTCAATAAAGCAGAAAGAGATGTTTTACTGGAACTCTCTTGCTTTTTTGATGATCCAGCAGATGTTGGCAATTTGATCTCTGGTTCCTCTGCCTTTTCCAAATCCAGCTTGAACATCTGGAAGTTCATGGTTCACGCACTGTTGAAGCCTGGCTTGGAGAATTTTGAGCATTACTTTGCTAGTGTGTGAGATGAGTGCAATTGTGCAGTAGGTTGAGCATTCTTTGACATTGCCTTTCTTTGGGACTGGAATGAAAACTGACCTTTTCCAGTCCTGTGGCCACTGTTGAGTTTTCCAAATTTGCTGGCATGTTGAGTGCAGCACTTTCACAGCATCATCTTTTAGGATTTGAAATAGCTCAACTGGAATTCCATCACCTCCACTAGCTTTGTTCATAATGATGCTTCCTAAGGCCCACTTGACTTCACATCCCAGGATGTCTGGCTCTAGGTGCGTGATCACACCATCATGATTATCTGGGTCATGAAGATCTTTTTTGTATAGTTCTGTGTATTCTTGCCACCTCTTCTTAATATCCTCTGCTTCTGTTAGGTCCATACTCTTTCCGTCCTTTATTGAGCCCATCTTTGCATGAAATGTTCCTATGGTATCTCTAATTTTCTTGAAGAGATCTCTAGTCTTTCCCATTCTGTTATTTTCCTCTATTCCTTTGCACTGATCATTGAGGAAAGCTTTCTTATCTCTCCTTGCTATTCTTTGGAACTCTGCATTCACATGGGTATATCTTTCCTTTTCTCCTTTGCTTTTGGCTTCTCTTCTTTTCACAGCTATTTGTAAGGCTTCTTCAGAAAGACATTGTGCATTTTTGCATTTCTTTTCCTTGGGAATGGTCTTGATCCCTGTCTCCTGTACAATGTCATGAACCTCATTCCATAGTTCATCAGGCACTCTATCAAATCTAGTCCCTTAAATCTATTTCTCACTTCCACTGTATAATCGTTAGGGATTCAATTTAGGTCATACCTGAATGGTCTAGTGGTTTTCCCCACTTTCTTTAATTTAAGTCTGAATTTGGCAATAAGGAGTTCAGGATCTTCGCCACAGTCAGTTCCCGGTCTTGTTTTTGCTAACTGTATAGAGCTTCTCCATCTTTGGCTGCAAAGAATATAATCAATCTGATTTCGATGTTGACCATCTGGTGATGTCCATGCGTAGAGTCTTCTCTTGTGTTGTTGGAAGAGGGTGTTTGCTATGACCAGTGCATTCTCTTGGCAGAACTCTATTAGCCTTTGCCCTGCTTCATTCTGTACTCCAAGGCCAAATTTGCCTGTTACTCCAGGTGTTTCTTGACTTCCTACTTTTGCATTCCAGTCCCCTAGAATGAAAAGGACATCTGGCTGTGGCAACCAAAAATTCCAATGTCCTCTGCTGGGGGACAGGGCGGGAGACAAAATCACCTCAGATTGAGAAGCAATGTTGAATAGGAACAGCACTGCAAACATGACTGCCTCCTCACCCCTCTTCTCAACTCTCAACTGCACCATCACCAGTGGTGATATCACCTTGCCCTGGGATTAATGGCTCTCAGGTGGAGGGTCTCTAGCTTCACCCTCTATCTGCCCACTCCTGTCTCATATATCCACTGCTATCTGTCTTCCACAGGTAACAGGCATCTCAGACAATGTGTCCAACAGCCAACTCCTGATTCTTGGCCCTGCCCTTTTCCCATCTTGTTCTTGCTTACATGTATTCCTTCTTACCTTACACAACATTGCACAGCTACTGCATTCATTTCATATGGCGGCTGTAACAAATTATCACAAACTTGTGAGGCTTCAAACAGAAGCATGTTCTCTTACAGCTCTGGAGGCCAGAAGTCCCAAATCAAGGTGTAAGTAGAATTGTGCTCTCTCCAGAGGCTCTAGAAGAGAATCCTTCCTGGCCTCTAGCTTCCGGTAGCCTCAGGGCTTCCTTGACTTGTGGCTACACGGCTCTAGCCTCTGCCTCCATCTTCACCCAGCCTTCTTTCCCCTGTCTCTCCTCTGTGTGTCTCTTTTTTTTTTTTTACCCTTTTGAAACTGAACCACTTTATTTTTTTTAATTTTTATTTTTACTTTATTTTACTTTACAAAACTGTATTGGTTTTGCCATACATTGACATGAATCTGCCACGGGTGTACATGAGTTCCCAATCCTGAACCCCCCTCCCACCTCCCACCCCATATCATCTCTCTGGATCATCCCCATGCACCAGCCCCAAGCATCCTGTATCCTGTATGAAACATAGACTGGCGATTCGTTTCTTACATGATAGTATACATGTTTCAATGCCATTCTCCCAAATCATCCCACCTGTGTGTCTCTTATAAGGACATTTGTCATTGGATTTAAGGCCCACCCACATAATCCATGTGATCTCATGTCAAGACTCTTAAATGACATCTACAAAGACCCTTTTTACAAATAAAGTCACATTCACAGGTTCTTGGGGTTAGGACATGGACATGTCTTTTTAGGGGCCATCATTCAACCCAGCACACCTACTATGCACCAGGGAGATTATAGGCACTGGAGATATAGTGGAGAACGAAGTCCTTGATATCATGGAAATTATACTAGACTGCCTTGAACTGCAAGGAGATCCAACCAGTCCATCCTAAAGGAGATCAGTCCTGGGTGTTCATTGGAAGGACTGATGTTGAAGCTGAAACTCCAATACTTTGGCCACCTGATGTGAAGAGCTGACTCATTTGAAAAGACCCTGATGCTGGGAAAGATTGAGGGCAGGAGAAGGGGACGACAGAGAATAAGATGGTTGGATGGCATCACCGACTCAATGAACATGCCGGAGATGGTGATGGACAGGGAGGCCTGGCATGCTGCAATTCATAGGACTGCAAAGAGTCGGACACAACTGAGTGACTGAACTGATCTAAACTGATACTAGACTGTAGGGAGAAGGAAAATAAATGGATAACTATAGAACATATAATGTCAGCATATAGTATGTAAAACCAGGATATAATTAATTATAATATTACTAGGAAGAAAAATATAGCAGGGTAAGAAGAAAAGAAGATGGAAAATGACTGGGGTTGCTAGTTTTGATAGCATGTTGGGGAAGGCCTCTTGGGAGAGATAACACTCAAGTAGAGAGGTGAAACATGGGAGCCAGGAATAGGGAGGGCTGGGGAAGGTGCTAGAGGCAGAGGGAGCATCGAATGCCAAGGCCTCTAGAAAGGCCCCTCCTTGGCACGTTTGAGAAAAAACAAGGAGTCAGGCCGGCTCTTGCACTGAGAGTGACCGGAAGAGCGGCAAGAAATGATTTGGGAGCATTAGCAAGAACCAGAGCGTGCAGGGAACTGTGGGCCATGGAAAGGACTTTTTTTTTTTTTTAATATTTATTTATTTATCTATTTGGCTGTTCCGGGTCTTAGTTGAGACATGCGGGATCTTTTAGTTGCGTGGCATGCAAGCTCTTTTGCTTTTATACTAAGTGAAATGGGAAACCATAGACCGAGGCTGGAGCTCGGGGGTGACATGGCCTGATGTGCATTTTGAGAAGATCAGTGTGGCTGTTCTTGGAGAATGAAGGGCCGGCAGCAGGGCCAGCTAAGAAGGTACAGGTGGTGATTCCAGCCAGTGGAAAAGGGAGGGCTGGTGTCCTCATCCATCCAGCTACTCAGTCCCCAAACCTGGGACTCATTTCAGATTACTCTCTTTCCCTATGGCCCACATCTACTCCACTAAAGTCTGTTGGTTTCATATTTAAAACACATATGCAGTCTGAGCACGTCTCACCACCTTCACCACAACCCTCTGTGTCCAAGCCACTGTCATCTCTTGCCTGGCCCATGATCATGGCCTCCCAAATGGCCCCCCTGCTACAACCCTTGCCTCACACAGCAGCCAAATCAGTCTCTGAAAAGCATAAATCAGAACCTATCACCCACCTGGCTTAAGACCCTTAATGGCTTTCCAGTACATTTAAAATCCAAACACTGTAGCATCTATATGTACATGTGGCTCTGACCTATTTCACTGACCCCACTTCCTGCCATTCTCACCATGGCTTTCCACAGGCCAGTCACTCTGGTCTTGTTTTTGTTCCTTGAATCTTTTTAGTTTGTTCCTACCTCAGGACCTTTGCACTAGCTCTTTCCCCGATAGTGATCTAGATGTTCTCAGCTGTTATCACTTCCTCTAAGAAACCTCCCTGGGGACCCTTATGAAAGTAGGACCCTGACAGTCACCCTATGTTCTTCAGTTTTCTTCAGAGCACTTACTCTAAAATTATGTTATACCAGGTACTTGTTTGGTTTATTCTGTCTTTTTCTGGTTATTTAATATTTGTCTCCATTAGAAGGTAAGCTTCTTGAGGCAGAGTTCATGCCTGACTTGTTCACTGCTGTATTGCCAGCCCCAAGCACAGTGCCTGACACACAACACTCCTTCAGTGAACATTTATTGAGTGAATATACCTCTCTTATGGTGCACGGCTAGACGGGAGCTTAAGGACCATCTAGTGCCTGGGGTTCAGAATCATCCAGAGGGCTTTTTTTTTTTTTAATCCACATTACCAAGGCCCATTCCAGATCCAATAATTCAAAATCTCCCAGGGCAGGGTCCAGAAGTCCACATTTTGAACAAGTTTACTTATGTGACAAACACTGTATCACCCTTCCTTCTACTGTTCTCAGTACTTTATAAACATTGGCTCATTTAATCCTCGTAATAATAATTTTAATATTCCCATTTTGCTAGTGAGGATGCTGAAGTACAGGGAAGTTTAGTAATTTGCCTGAAGTCACCCAGGTATGAGGTAGTAGAGTCAGAATTCAAACCCATGCAGTCCATACTTGTGCTTTTTCTTCCAGTTTATTGAGATCTAACTAGCATATAGCACTGCATAAGTTTAAAGTGTATAGCATAATGATGTGACTTAACATATGTCATGAAATGATGATTCCAATAAGTTTATTCAACATCCATCACCTCAAGCAGATACAAAAATAAGGAAATAGAAAAAAAATGTTTTTCCCTTGTGATGAGAACTCTTAGGATTTACTCTGTCTTTTCTTAGGAGCTTTGACTTATTTATTTTTTTTTTTTTGGTCATGCTCTTTGGCATGTCAGATGTTAATTCCCCAACCAGGGGTTGAACCTGTGCGCCTGCAGTGGAAGCACAGAGTCTTAACTGCTGGACCACAAGAGAAGTCCCTGGATTAACTCTCTTAATGACTTTCGTATAGAACATACAGCCATGTTAATTATATTGATCTTGTTGTACATTTCAAGCAGTTCATACTCTTAACCACTGTTTTATGCTGCACAGTAGGTTCTGTGATGAATCTATTCTGTTTGGGACCCATTGATGAATTTTCTCCGAGGAGGACAGTGAAGCCCAGACAAGAGAAGGAACCTCTTGAAAGCCAGTCAGATGTGAGACACATTCTCTGTCTTCCAATCTAGTGAGTGCTCCATTCTGATCAGTCATTCTGTCTTCTATGAGGAGCAGGGCCTGGGATCACATTGCCCACATAAAAACTCAGTCACAAGAGGTTATCTAGAAATGTTTGTACCATCAGTGCTGGCTATCAGGGAATGCAGAAACACTCCCTGGCATTGGGTTCTCTAACCATTTCTCTGGAAATACAAGTTTAGAGGCATAGGTCCTTTCCTCTCAGAAGGTCGCTAACAAAGCCAGCAGCACAGAAGCATGGGTCTGTGGGGTGAGTGCTAGTTGAGGATGGTATGCAGGAACAGCCCCCAGCAAGTCTGTGCAGGGAACAGCATGTGCACTAAAGCTTATCTGCTCCAGTCACACAAAGTGCACCAGGCCAAGGCAGCCTCCACTCCCCCGCCCACCGCAACCCCCACAGAAGGGACCATGAGATGGCCCAGCCAGATGACATGCATCAATTACTCTCCAAGGAGGCCCTGGGCCGAACAGGCTTTTCAATTTCCAGATGCTTTTTAATTAAAATAAAGGCCACTCTGTAACCTGGCTTTGAATGGACAAAGTTTCCTTAGTAGAATAAGTATACAAGTTCACCCTTTTGCCATTACTTTTCATTGAGCAACTGAAACGTTTGTAACCAATAAATTATGACTTGAGTCACACAGCAGCAAGGGGCATGGAAGGGTTAAGTGACTTATGGAAGGTCACTCTGCTGAAGAAAGCCTCCTTTGTTCCCGAGTCCCCGTTTGCTCCTGCTCTGCTAGTGCGCATTCTACCTTTGGGGGAGATGGAAAGAGACTAGGCTGCCTCACTCAGAGCAGCAGAGGGTTGAGCAATGATGTGGTGACCTTGTCCATCTGGGAATTGAGGCTCTCCAACTCCACCCCGAAAGGAATCTTGTGAGCTCAGATTTTCTGTACTGGATGTCCGCACTGAGTTCCAACTGTGCCTCATCCTCTGGGGACAGAGGCAGCAGGAGGGGGAAAAGCTACTTTTATTTCTAACCAGGTCACAGTAGAGGAAAGGTTTGGGGAGGCTTATGGAGAGGCTAGCAAACCACACCAACTTTTATGTGGGACTTGCCTTTTCTCAAATTCCATCGTAGTAAAAGAGGAAAGAGCCAGACGGCAACTGTGGACTCTGCTAAGATGTGATCACTTTTTCTTCTGGATTATAAACCAATTCAGCATTAACAGAGTTCAGGGACAGTGGCTATCTTTGGTCCCAGAGCAAGGCCTGCTGATCCTAGATAGCAGAGTTGGATGTGATCTCAAGTAATGACCAATTCAACTCCCCTACCTCAAATGACTTGATGTTATTGTTCTCTATGTATTATGAATCAGGCAACTGAGATCTAAGAGGTTGCATAATTTATCCAAAGACTCTGCTAAGAATTGAAGACAGTAAACAGTAGGTGTTTCCTTGATCCTGTTTCTCCTTACCAAACACCCCCACCAACTCCTATGCCATGGATCTTTTTATGGGAGCACAGCTTTTCCCAAGTACTCTTTTCCCCATCTGCTGAAAGATTGGGTCTAGTCTGTATTGCTAACTATAGAGAGAAGAAAAGGAAAGAATGAGAAGCCAATGAGGGAACCACTTTCAAGTTTTCCTTGAATGAGCCAAAATACTTTCTTCCATGACCTGGAAGTCCCACAACATTTTGTGGGGTCTATCTTGGGCCACATGTATATGAAACCAATATAGCTGGTAGGAAAGTGAAGAAGCCAGTTAACCTCTGTTTGAGAGGGTGTTGATGTTTGTTTTTTACAACTCCAAATTACACATTTCAGCACACCAGAGAAATTTAGGGTTCAGAGTATGTGCAATTGAGGTTGTGAGAAGAATGCTGTAGGAACCAAGTTTATTTTGTCTTGGGTCCTTTCTCACTTTGGCCTTCCTTTACAGGATGTTTGAGCTTCCCTTGTTTGGATCTGTTGAAGACACAGAAACTTCACTGCCTTCTACTCTCCTATTTCTTTCCTGATTGGCCTTTGGGATAGAGGCTGTCTTGATTTTGCAAAGACTGAAGGTATCTGCATGACTTCCCAAGAGACTTCAAGGCATGAGGCTGAGAACATGAGTTTTAGGATTTAGAGCTTAGAATATTTTTTCACATGTCATCCTGAAGCTAGAATCATGGGGAAGATTCATGATAACAGGTCCTTGTGAACAACCTTGGTGTCTCCCCATATCATTAAACTTGTGAAATATCACCAAAAGGCTGTATCCTAAATGGCTCCAAAGTGGGCTGTTGGGCCATGATTTTGGTGTCCAAGGCAAGCGTATTGCATTTCACCCCCGTGGGGACTGTTGTAATCATACCTAACAGATGTGTATCTTCACAAAAAAGCAAACGATGGTAGCCTTTAGAAATACCCATCTGTTGAACATTTTCCCTTTCATCCCCAGAATAGATAGAGACTGCGTGAACAGAGCTGCCCAGCCCTGCACTAGATTACAGGCACATTTTTTCTCATTAACAGAAGAGTAAAGACAAATGAGGAACATTTGGGGATCAGCCAACAGTACCTAGGTCACATTGTTCGAAGTTCTTTGGGCCCTCATTCTGAAATTAAGTTATGGAAGGGAACAAGGCAAGTCCCCTTCCTCCCTCTACAGATGGAGATCAAAAGGCAGTATCAGCCTAACCATCCACAAATCTCTCCAGTGTTTGACACTCACTATCAATAAGCACCATCTCTCTACTAGCCAGGTAGTAATCTGGAATAGCCTCTTTCAGTCAGGCGGCTTGGGGACCAGGATGGGCTCTGCATCCTATACCACTCCTCATTCGGGATCATTTGGTGCAGTAAATCTCCCTGTTTATAGAATTTCATTTTTAGGACTATGATAAGGTTTTCACATGATAGAGTTTCTAGGCTGAAAGGAAATGGCCATGGAATGATGGGCCGTTCCCTTTCTCACATTCTGTCACAAATCCATTCAACTTTTTTTTATCTTTCCCCTTCCTTCCTTTCTTCTTTCCTTCTTCTTTCTTTCCTTTTTCATTTCTTTTTTTTAAAAAAACAAACCTGCAGATGCTCACCCAGTGTAATTTCAGCAAGTTCACAAGCCTGGGATGTTTCTCTCCCTCTCACCTTTCCCCTGTCAGCACTGACTGGATTCTCATTTCAGCTTAAACATACACAGAGGGGGAAAATCCATCTTCTCATGATTTACACAGGGAGTTTGAGCCTCCCCACAGCCCCTAACAAGTCGCGAGTTTGCCTTTAATAGTATGGTCAAAGGAGCCTCTAAAATGACAAGATTTATAGGCATGCTTTGCAGCACATTCAATAAAGAGGAAAAACTCACCAGATCCAGTCTCTGAAATCCCAAGCCTGACCTCTCTCTTCACCCACCAGCCAGTCACCTATTAAAAGGCATCGTTAGTGCAACAGATTCTGCACAGTAAGTAATCACTCCATCATTGTTTACTTGTATGTTGTGAACTGGGGTTTCTTCAAACAAAGCTCCCCTTTGGGGTAGCACTCATGACTTCTGAAAGAGTTTCTTGCTCTGTTTCATCAGAATCATGAGTTTTTATTAAGGTTAACATTGAAAGATATTTTCTCCAGAGAGAGCATGGGGATGTGCTTCCAAGCAAGCTGGTTAGATTAACAGCACCAACATTGTCAGTCACTGAGGAAGATAACCGAGGACTGCCTGATTTTAGCACAGCTACGCTACAAGATACTCCCTAGACACCATTTAACATCAAAGTAGAAGGGAAGAGTTGGTGGCAGTGTAAATTGGTGCAGCCACTATGGAAAATAGTATAAAGGCTCCTCAAAAAAATTATACCATGTGATCAAATAGTTCCACTTCTGGGTATTTATCTGAAAAAAAAAACTAATTAAAAAAGATATATGCACCTGCATGTTCATTATGACATTATTTACAATAGCCAAGACATGGAAACAATCTTAAGTGTTCATCCATGGATGAATGGATAAAGAAGATGTGGTTCATATACACCAGGAAATATCACTCAGTCATAAAAAAGTGATATCATTTTTTCAACATGGATGGCCCTTGAAGGTATTATGCTAAGTGAAATTAATCGGAGAAAGGCAAACATAGATGATCTCTCTCTTCTTTTAAAAAAGACTTTATTTATCTTTTTTATTTTTTTTGTGTTTTTTTTTTTTTTTGACTGTGGTGGGTCTTTGTTGCTGCCTGAGGGCTCTTTCTAGTTGTGCCGAGTGGAGGCTACTCTTCATTGTGGTTTTCAGGCTTCGCATTGTGATTGTCATGGAGCACGGTCTCTAGGCACACCGGCTTCAGTAGTTGCAGTGCATGAGCTCAATAGCTGCAGCTCACGGGCTCTAGAGTGAGGGGTCAGTAGTTGTGGCACACAGGCTTAGTTGCATCACAGCATATGGGATCTTCCCAGACTAGGGACTGAACCTGTGACCCTTACACTGTATGGCAGATTCTTAATCATTGGACCACCAGGGAAGTCCACGATGATCTTTCCTATATGTGGACACTAAAGAAAAAAAAAAGGCTCATATATAGAGAAGAGATTGATATTTGCCAGAGCCAGGGTGGGAGTCAGGGGGTAGGACTAAATGGGTAAAGGGGGTGAAAAGGTACAAACTTCCAGTCATAAAATAATTAAGTCCTGGGGGCATAATATGTAGTAATGATGACTATAGTTAACAATACTGCACTGCATGTTTGAAAGTTGCTAAGAAAGTAAATCTTAAAAGTTCTCATCACAAGAAAAAATCGTAACTGCATAGTGGTGGATGCTAACTGGACTTATTATGGTGATCATTTCACAATATATACAAATATCAAATCATTGTGTTGTACACGGCCCTTCTCCAGGGGATCTTCCCAACCCAGGGATGGAACCCGTGTCCCTTACGGCTCCTGCATTGGCAGCGCTGCAACCCACTCTAGCATTCTTGCTTGGAGAATAGCAGGGACAGAGGAGCCTGGTGGGCTGCAGTCCATGGGGTCGCACAGAGTTGGACACGACTGAAGTGACTTAGCACACATACATATTGTACACCTGAAATTAACACAATGTTAAATGTCAAGTGCGTCTGCCTCTAATGCGGGAGACCTGGGTTTGATCCTGGGTCGGGAAGATCCCCTGGAGAAGGAAATGGCAACCCACTCCAGTATTCTTGCCTGGAGAATCCCATGGACGGAGGAGCCTGGTGGGCTAAAGTCCATGGGGTCGCAAAGATTCGGACACGACTGAGCGACTTAACTTATGCCTCAATAAAAAAAAAAAAAATAGAAGAGAAGAGAGAGCAAGGAGAAAGGAAGTAAATGAGGGAACTCATGATTCACGTGCCTCTAAGCACAAAGCCAGCTTAGGGTATTGGGACCGCCCAGAAACATCATGTCAGTCTCTTCATTTCCCACTTGGGGATGTTATCAAAAGTCCTTGGAACTTGGGGGAGGGGTGCCTCTGGGTCATCCAGTGATTCTTGAACCTCCTCTACATTTCCCAAAGCACATGGCTCTCCAGCCTCTACCTGCACTTCTCCAACGGTGGGGATCTCACCTGGGTCGAGGAGGGAGGTGGCACTCTTGAACAGTTCTGTCTGAAAAAGACTTTCCTTTCATTTACTCAGTCTCTCACTTCTACTTAATGAGCGTAAAAATTTCTCTGTCACAGGCCCTGCTCGACATACTGGGGATAGGGCTGTGGCTAAAACAAGATCCCTGCCCTCATGGAGTTTACAGTCTAGTGGGGAGACAGATAATAAAAGAGGAGAACTCCTACTCAGCTTGTCAGTCTCTGTCCCCTGACTCCCAACGTTTGTTGTGCCCAAAGTGTAACCCAAAGACTGGAAGATTTTGCTCAATCAATGGGGCCAGAGCAGAGCTCCTTTATTCTGAAGACTAGACTCTTAGGAATACAACCTGAAGCCACCTTTTCTTTTTGCTTTACTGGCCACATCACACATTGACTTACAATGGACTGACTGTCACTAGAAACCCATAAGCCTGCTCCCCTTCCCTTTAAAAAAAATCATATTATATCATTAAGCCAGTTTTCTCCTATCCTATATTTGTGAAATTGTTTTGGGAGGACCCAATTATGGGACTTTTCATTGATTTCTGTTAAATTTTCTTTTCCTAAAATATCCTGTCATTCCTGTCTATTGAGCCAGTTTGGGATTCAGCAGAATAGGAAGTCCTTTGCAAAATTTACTCAGGGACCTGAACATGACACCGGTGTATCACGGGGGAAACTGGTTCTTAACCAGAAGTTGGAGGTTTGACAAAAACCAATACCAATGTGTTGCAGGAGTTTCACCCCATGGGGTTAAAAACGTTTGTAAACCCAGACACAAAGCAATCATATTCTGCTTTGAGTCCATAAAATAGTGCACTAAACTCCAAAAGATAGCCTGGATCACAGTCTTCTCAGAGAAATCCCCAACTGCTTATTGTGTGGTTGATACCGGATTGGGTCTGTGAACTCAAAACCCATCAATGACTTTGTTTGGTGACAATAGGGAAGGGCGAGTTTCAGATGCCAAATCTTTAAGGCAATGGGACATTCTCAGAGAAAGTTCCTGTGAACGCTAGCTCTTAGTATGAGCTGCATGAGCAAGGGCATTGCCTTGTGTCGCTTGCATGATGTTCTTTGGGTCAACAGAAAGACTAGCCAAGCACCCTGAGTTCTGTGGCAGCCAGCAGAGCAGGTTCTTTGGGTGGTGTGCTTGCTTGGATAGGTACATGCTTAGAGACTGGGATCCAGGAGCTTGCAAACCCCATTTAGGTGAACACCCCTAACCTCCACCACACTCACCCACCCCCAGCTCCACATTCTTGAGGTTTTCATTCCCCAGACCTGAGTGAAAGACTGGCAGCCTGACTGCTAATTATTCCTGGAAGTGGCATGCTACGAGGTCTACAAACATTTTCTGCAAACATTGGCCCACAAGAGGCGAGCTGTTGAGTTCTGGAAGCCAGGAGGCTGGAGGTGGGAGGGAGCCGGGGAGGCATTCCTCAAGCATGAGGCAGTAGGGTCCCTCTGCCTGCTGGATCTCTGCTATAAGGTCAGTGGGAAACAGATGCATTGAGGACAGTCCCCAAGGTGGGATGGGACCACCCAGGGGCGTGGGGCTTTTCAGACTTGTTTTTCAGGTGAATGGATGAGGCTGGCTGGGAGCTCTTATGTAGCTGGACTGTTGATGCCTTTCTGTTGTCAAAAAAAGTTTCATCTACCACCCAGCCAAGCTCTGCTTGCACACATGTTTTCCAGAGACAGAGACAAGAATGTGTTTCGGGGGGGAGGGGCGGGGGGAGACTGGAGTGACAGTTACATTAGCCGTATGCAGGGCCATCCTCATCACCTCGGCATTTCCTGGAGATGGTTGCAGCCTCCTGTGAACCCCAGCCAAGGTTCTTTCGAGATCCAGGGCAAGTCCCCTGGCCAAGAGCAGGCTGGCCTGACTCAGAGGGAGGAAGAGGAGACTTCAGGGAGAGCAGTCAGGCTTCTAAGGCTCTCTGCCATTGGCGCCCACCCCAGCAGCCTCTTCAGCCTGCACTAACACTGCTCTAGTCACACCAGGCTGTACCCCAGCACCCTGCTCGTGCCAAGCAGTTTCCAGCCTCTATGCCACCCCTCACACTCTTCCCTCTGTCCACCATGTTCTCTCCCCACTGCTTTGCCGTCCTAACTCCTACTCAGCTTTCCAGACTCACTTCCGGGGTCATCTTTCTTGGAAAGCCTTCCCTGATTCCCTTTGTGCTTCCACAGAACGCTGTGCGTTCTCTAATCCCAGGACTTCTCACAGTGGATAATGACTAGCTCACTCTTGTCCTAGATTAAGCAAGTCACTGTTTTATAGCTTTCCTGTGTATTAACCTTTAATCTTCACAAGTCTATAGTGTGATTGGTGTCCTCACTTGATTGATGAGGAAATTGGGAAACCAAGAAGTTAAGGAAGGTGCCCAGTGTCACACAGGGAGGAAGTAGTGAGGCCACAACTTGAACCCAAGCTGTCTGGCTCTGGAATCTGCCTCCTGGAAACTGGGGACATATGAGTTAAGTCATATGAGGACATATGAGTCAAATCATATATGAATTCTCAAGAGCAGATCCTCCAGGGATTTTGGATGAACTTAATTGAACCACATCTTACCATTAAGCCTATAGAGAAGATCCGGGAAAGGTGGGAAGGGGCAGAAGAAGAGACAGGCCCTCAAGGCATGTTTCTTACCGGCCTCTGTGCACAGATTTCCAAGCCTAGCAGATCCCTCCTTCCAGCCCAGAGCACAAAGGCCAGAACCAGGCCCTAGGCCCCACCTAGGGAGGTAGTTTCTGGGAGGCCATTTCCCAACACCAGATCCATTTCCATTGGGCCTACCTGCCTCACTGCCACCAGCATAATCATGACTTTTCATTTGGTTTCGGTTAAAGACAACAATGTACTTGTTCACTGGGAGGGTGGGTAGAGTGGGAGAGGGCTTTGCTTGGAGGATTCACACTTAGCCTATCCTATCCTGCTCCAATCCCAGGGAGATTTGGAGCAGCCAGGAGGAAATCTTTTCAAATTCTAGAACTTTCTGTCATCAGCCTTGAAGCCTTTGTGTAAAAGCTTCACCTATGTGGAATTCCTACAGACAAGTACAACCTGACCATTATGACTGGATTTAGACCTACCACCAGTCCTTTCCAGTACTATCAGAGGCCCTTTTGAGAAAATAAACAGATATCTCTGTAAAAAAAAAATTTTTTTTTAAGTTGAACATGACACCCAGGATCCAGAGCACTGGGTTATGAATCTGGGCAGAGTGGCTATGGCTGTGGATGCTGGAATAAGAGAGCCTGGACTGGCATCTTGGCTCTACCACCTGATAGCTATATGGCCCTATGTGCCTTATCTATAAAATGGGCACAATAACGACACCCACCCACCTCACAGGGTTAATGCCAGCATTAAATCACTTAACTGAAAACAGCTCCTGGCAGGTAACAAGAATTCAAAGACGGTAAACTGTTTTTTTTTTCATTCATTAAATGAAAGTTTATTGAGTGTTTTTTATACAATGTCCTGCTTAGTTTTGTGGGTATGGAAAAACAGAACCAGGTCTTTCTCTTCAGAGACCTAACAATCTAATGGACAAAAAAGACTTAAAAACTAATAGTCATTGTTTATAGATATCATACTAGTTAGTCTTACCCAGAGATGCATAACAAAAACATATAGGCATTCTGTTCATACTTAGTCAAGCAAGTGGAACCAAAATGTCATAAATTTTTAGCTCAGCAAAAATTCATAGGTTTCTAAAATATTTTTTAAATTAATTAATTTATTTTAATTGGAGGTTAATTACTTTACAATATTGTATTGGTTTTGCCATACATTGACATGAATCAGCCATGGGTATACATGTGTCCCCCATCCTGAACCCTGCTCCCACCTCCCTCCCCATCCCATCCCTCTGGATCATCCCAATGCACTGGCCCTGAGCGCCCTATCTCATGCATCGAACCTGGACTGGCGATCTGTTTCACATATGGTAATGTACATGTTTCAATGCTATTCTCTCAAATCATCCCACCCTCGCCTTCTCCCACAGAGTCCAAAAGTCTGTTCTTTACATGTGTCTCTTTTGCTGTCTCGCATATAGGGTCATCATTACCATCTTTCTAAATTCCATATATATACATTAGTATACTGTATTGGTGTTTTTCTTTCTGAGTTACTTCACTCTGTATAATAGGCTCCAGTTTCATCCACCTCATTAGAACTGATTCAAATGCATTCTTTTTAATAGCTGAGTAATACTCCATTGTGCATATGTACCACAGCTTTCTTATCCATTCGTCTGCTGATGGGCATCTAGGTTGCTTCCATGTCCTGGCTATTGTAAACAGTGCTGCAGTGAACATGGGGGTACACGTGTCTCTTTCAATTCTGATTTCCTTGGTGTGTATGTCCAGCTGCGGGATTGCTGGGTCGTATGGGAGTTCTATTTCCAGTTTTTTTAAGAAATCACCACACTGTTCTCCATAGTGGCTGTACTAGCTTGCATTCCCACCAACAGTGTAAAAGGGTTCCCTTTTCTCCACACCCTCTCCAGAATTTATTGTTTGTTGACTTTTTGATAGCAGCCATTCTGACCAGCGTGAGATGGTACCTCATTGTGGTTTTGATCTGCATTTCTCTGATAATGAGTGATGTTGAGCATCTTTTCATGTGTTTGTTAGCCAAAAGATGGTAAATTGTTATTATCAGTCTTTGGTTCTTATGCCAGTTAGCTCACAGCCTTGGAGAAATCATTAGTTTTTTTGGTTTCCTCATCTGTAAAAGAAGGATTTGGACCTAATACCTAGGGCCCCTTCCAGGTCTCCTGTTCTAAAACAACGTGTTTTTTCTTCCTTAGTTTATATCTTCTTTTTCTTGAGATGCGATTTACACTCAGTTAGGTGTCCAAACCTTGTGGTACAGCTCCATGAATTGTTACATACATATGTACCTGTGCATGCTTCTGATACACCACTCAGATTAAGTTCTGGAAGAATTCCAGCAAATCACAGGTTTCCTTCTGTTTCTCCCAGCCAACACTCTCCTCCAAAGGTAACCAGTATTCTGATCTTCATCACCATAGATTAGTTCTGTCTTTTCTTATTGTTTCTGTTGTTGTTCAGTTGCTCAGTCATGTCCAACTCTTTGTGACCCTGTGGATTGCAGCACGCCAGGCTTCCCCATCCTTCACCATCTACCAGATCTCCCTCAAACTTCTGTCCATTGAGTCAGTAATACCATCCAACCATCTCATCCTTGGTCATCCCCTTCTCCTGCCTTCAATCTTTCCCAGCATCAGGGTCTTTTCTAATGAGTCAGCTCTCTGCATCAGGTGGCCAAAGTATTGGAGCTTCAGCTTCAGCATCAGTCCTTCCAAAGAATATTCAGGGTTGGTTTCCTTTAGGATTGACTGGTTTGATCTCCTTGCAGTCCAAGAGACTCTCAAGAGCCTTCTCCAACACCACAGTTCAAAAGTATCAGTTCTTCGGTACTCAGCCTTCTTTATGGTCCAACTCTCACATCCATACATGACTACTGGAAAAACCATAGCTTTGACTAGATGGACCTTTGTTGGCAAAGTGATGGAACCATAAAATCGTGCTTGGTGTCTGATTTCTTTTACTCCATATTTCTGAGATGCATCTGTATTATTATGTGTACCAATAGGGTATTTTTTTTAAGTGCTGGGTAGTATTCCATTGTATGGCTATATCACAATTTATCCTTCATCCAGTTGATGGATGTTTGAGTTGTTTCTAGTTTGAGGTTATCATGAATAGGGATAGTGTATCCATTCCTGTATGTGTCTTTTGGTGAACATATTTATGTGTTTCTACTGGGTGTATACACAGAAGGGGCTTCCCCAATGGCTCAGCAGTGAAGTATCCACCAGCAATGCAGGAGACGCACGAGATTCGGGTTCCATCCCTGGGTCGGGAAGATCCCTTGGAGAAGGAAATGGCACCCCACTCCAGTATTCTTGCGTGGAGAATCCCATGGACAGAGGAGCCTGGTGGGTTATGGTCCATAGGGTTGCACAGAGTGAGACATGACTGAGCATGAGCATGACATACAGGAGGGGAATCGATGGGCCATAGGGCATACACCTATTTAGCTTTAGTAGGTATTGCCAAACCATTGCAAAAGTGGTTTTACTAATATACAGATCCATCGCTAATGTACAGGAGTTCCATTAGTTATAAATCCTTGCCAACGCTAAGTATTGTCCGTCATTTTATCTTACCCATTTTGATGTGTGTGTTCCTAACTATAGCTTTATCTATGTTGCTGATAGATGGTAACACATGAGTATCATTACAGTTTGGCTTTGACCAGCCAGATGTGGATCTTCAAGAAGGAAACCATCTCTAGCATAGACTCTGAAGTAGGCACTCCACTCAGGGTAAAAAAATATCTAAGGGACATTTTGGCCCTCTGACAGTGGCTGCTTCAGAAGAAAGACTGCTCTGTGCTAACATCATTTAGAAAAATGTTGCTTGGGAGCAAAAGACAAAGG